>NC_086455.1:18240428-18540428 GCF_028390025.1 Pseudophryne corroboree
GGGAGCCAATTGACCTACCAGTATATTTTTGGATTGTGGGAGGAAACCGGAGTACCCGGAGGAAATCCACGCAAGTACAGGGAGAATATACAAACTCCACACAGGTAGGGCCATGGTGGGAATCGAACCCATGACCTCAGTGCTGTGAGGCAGTAATGCTAACCATTACACCATCCGTACTGCCCCAGATACAGATTCAATCAATAACACTGTTTTAGGCAAATTAAGATTTGGTGCAGCTAATAAAAAAAAATGTTGCTATTTACCATCACCAAAATTCACCCCATGGTAAATCAAAGAAAGTCAAAACTCATCAGTAAAGATTTCTGCGGAGATGTACCAAGCCGTGGAGAGAGCTAAAGTGGAGAGAGATTAAGTACCATCCAATCAGTGCCTTACTGCCATGTTACAGGTGATGCTGGAAAAAATGGCTGATTGGTTGGTACTCTCCCCCTTATCTCTCTCTAAGGTGTGATACATCTCCCCCTTCAAGAGATAGAGGGTTGAAGGAAAATAGGTGATATAATTGAATATAATATAAGTAACTATAGGAAGCACAGGAAGGCAATATATTAAAAAAATAAATAGGAATTCCAGAATAAAAGGACACACAATAGGTGGGAGGGGGGCCGGGGAGAGGGGATAAGGAAAAAGGGGATTTTTATTTTTTTTTTGCGAAAAAGAGGATTCATCACGAACATGTTACTAATTTGGAAAATGTAGTAAGAAAAAAAAAAAGATTCCATAACTTCTCCAACCTGCTTTCAAACCCCCAATCCGGGGGTGTAGTATAGAAAATCTCCACAGTCTACATAAACAGTCATTAGGTTGACCCCATATAGTTAACATGCATTAGTTCAACAGGGTCAAAAGGTCCACAGGTAGAAGGTACACAGAGGATAAGGTCGACAAGGTGAAAAGATGACAATGGTTGACACAAAAAAGGTCAACACAAGTTTTTTTTTTTTTGGGTGTCATTTTGTATGTTTAACCATATCTAAGCACAGTCGGTGGAAATATTCACGCTGGGCGGGCTCGCTTCACTCATCACGCTTCGGGCAAAGCGTCTCGCTCCGATACTGCTGCGCTCAACCTTGTGTCCTGTACCAGTTGACCCAATGCACAGTGACCATATGGGATTGACCTATGAACTGTCGACCTAGACGCTGTCAGCCTATGCATTGGAACCCATAATGGGCTAACAGGTTCAAATCCTATGCAGCAATCCTATCCTACGTTCCTATCAATACCAGGGCCAAATGCAAGATTGCAAAATCTCCAAAATCTCATCCGGCTTTTGCGTGTGGCCAGAAAAGTCTTCCTAGGGATGGAATAAGGTCCTGAAGATGAGGCTGACATGTACAGTATGCGCCATAATCCTTCTGTGCCACGTTATTGGTGTTTAGCTACTATAGGACGGAAGGCTACAGAACAGCTACAGTTTGTGGCCCACTGGCAGCTTTCATATCTCCATCTATCCACCAGCTATCTTTAATGCTCCAATATATTATAAGTCATATATTATATTACAGTCAAATATTATAAGTCCTGGAATGTTTATTCATTCTCATCACTTCCTGCAGCAGCTTACAGTCTAATTCGCTACTTGGGGAGTGGCCACTGGAGGGGGCGTGACTACTCTCCTTTGTTGGGTACATAACTATGCTGCACACTGGTGGACATGCTCAAGGCAGGGGAGGAGGAGATAGAGAGTGGTGGTGTCTCCCCTGCCTGAGAGAGGGTCATTTATACCCACGTCCCCCTCCCCACCTCAGTGCCTCTGACTACAGGCATATACAAACTCACCCTAGGGCAGGTTTGGCCGGTAGTCAGTTGACCATCTAGTATGTTTTTGGACCATGGAAAGAAAGCAGCACGAACGTGAGGACAACATATACATTCCATGCAGATAGTGCCTTATTCAGTTTTGGCCCTGTGGCCCCAGTGCTACAAAACTGAAACAGTAACCAGTGATCAAGTATCCCACACCATATACCAAATGAATGGCTTATCCCACAGTCAAGAAAAAGAAAAAAAAAACTGAAAAAGTTTAATTTTTTTTTTGGGGTGGGGGGATGTAGGGGTATATTTACTAAGGTGTGAGGTTTCTTAGAAGTGATGTTGCCCATAGCAACCAATCAGATTCTAGCTATTATTTTCTAGAAGTAGCTAGATAAATGTTGTGGAATCTGTTTGGTTGCTAGGGGCAACATCTCAATTTCTAAAATAACTCACACCTTAGTAAATATACCCCGTAGTGTCCAAAAATCTCCACTGTTCGTCTGGGACCCCACTGATGGGTTTGGCATTCAAAAGTCAAATGAGTTTTGTGGCTGGTGAATTAACTGAGGCTCCTCTGGGGTCAGACAAGTGGTGGAACCATCACATTCTTGCACGATTCATGTTTTCAAAATATGTTATGGGACAATTTGTCCTCCAATACAACTTCATGCTTTATTCGCCCAAAATGAGCACTATGTCCTTTTCTTATTCTTTATGTCTGGACCGCCCGGCAATTATCAATGTGAGGTTGCATAACATATTGCTGCCGGGGAATAGGGAAGGCGTATTGCTTCTCTCCTGCCTTTCTGTAGTACGCCCCTAACTAAAGAAGCCCTAGTGATGACATAATGATGTCACCATATTTCTATAGCAACAAAGTAAGGGTCATTTATAAAAGTGCCTATTTTGCACATATGCATCCATTTAAGGGTAAGCACATGGATTTGCAGGCCAAATGGCTGCAGCGGTCAAGGCGTTACAGTCATGATTCATTTAAGATCAGCAGAGAAACAACATATTTCTGAGATGGTCAGAATTTTTTATTTGAAAGGTGAAATTGAGCACAAAAGAATTTTGGGAAATCACATGACTTCACACAGTATGGTTACCTGAGCTCACAGAATGACTGGGAGACTCCGAAATTTACGGGAGGTCACCCGGACACTAAAGAGAGCAGGTGTTACACCTGGAGAGCGTTTGCCTGCTGGAACAAGATGTGACCTCTTATCATCAAGTATCCACGCCTCGGTACACACAGTGCCAGGGGTGTGCCGATGTGAATTGTGTTACCACGCCTCTGTTACTGTGTATTTACTAACATGGGTGGGGTTTGATGATTTGATGCCCCGCCCACTTGATCTTACTAATTGCATAATCAAGTTACACCCATAGCCTAATTTCTGACCTCGTGCCTGCATATCCCAAAAGTAAGATAGGACAATTAGGCAAATTTGCAATAGGCCCTGATGTCAATGGGGGTCATTCCGACCCGATCGCTCACTGCAGTTTGTCGCAGCGCAGCGATCGGGTCAGAACTGCGCATGGCAGCCGTCGTTGCCTAGCGATCGTCTCTGAGGCAGAGGCAGTCACTGGGCGGGAGGGGGCTGGACGGCGGCGTTTAGCCGCCGTTTAGGGGGAGCGGTCCAGCCAACGCAGGCTTGGCCGGACCTTTGGGGGGGCAAGCCGCGGTGGCTGCGTGACATCACACGCAGCTGCTGCGGGCCGGGGAGCGAAGAGTAGCTCCCGGCCAGCACACTAAAGCTGCGCTGGTCGGGAGCTACTCTTGAAGTGCAAAGGCATCGCCGCTGTGCGAAGCCTTTGCACTTCTGCGGGGAGGAGGCACTGACATGCGGGGTGGGCTAGCCCTGTGCTGGGCGTCCCCCACATGTCAGGGAAGATGATCGTAGCTGTGCTAAATTTAGCACAGCTACGATCAACTCGGAATGACCCCCAATGTACGTGTGATTGGCAATCAGTATAGATGCATTGACACTGTTATGGCTTAGGAGTCCAGATCTATGGTGGTCATTCCGAGTTGTTCGCTCGCAAGCTGCTTTTAGCAGCTTTGCACACGCTAAGCCGCCGCCTACTGGGAGTGAATCTTAGCATAGCAAAATTGCGAACGAAAGATTAGCAGAATTGCGAATAGACACTTCTTAGCAGTTTCTGAGTAGCTCGACACTTACTCTGCCACTGCGATCAGTTCAGTCAGTTTCGTTCCTGGTTTGACGTCACAAACACACCCAGCGTTCGCCCAGACACTCCTCCGTTTCTCCAGCCACTCCCGCGTTTTTCCCAGAAACGGTAGCGTTTTTTCGCACACACCCATAAAACGGCCAGTTTCCGCCCAGAAATACCCACTTCCTGTCAATCACATTACGATCACCAGAACGAAGAAAAAACCTCGTAATGCCGTGAGTAAAATACCTAACTGCATAGCAAATTTACTTGGCGCAGTCGCACTGCGGACATTGCGCATGCGCATTAGCGACTAATCGCTCCGTTGCGAGAAAAAAATAACGAGCGAACAACTCGGAATGAGGGCCTATGTGTAAAAGCTTCTCGGTGTGTATATAAAAGCTAATACAGATTAGAGGATAATTATACTTTTATGCTAGTACGTAGATTCCAAGGACATTTTGCTGCCGAGCCGCCGCATCCCAGCACTTTACAAACCGCATGCGGTCTTTGTGGACCTTGGGGAACTACAATTCCCATCATGCACAACTCCCAGCATTGGCCTCCTGTGAATCAGGATAAGAAGGCATGATCACACCAGTGAAGACTTATGCGGGGGGCACATTTGGCCCACCCGCCAGCAGAGCTAACGATTGGTAAGGGTTTATGCACAGGCAGTCTTGTGCACACACACTTACCAATCGTCCGCCCGGTATGTCTGGCCAGCCGACCCCATATGAATATATATAGTATCTCCCGTTCTGCACGGCCAGCGCGATATACAATATTTGTGAATGACGTGTTTCATGGATATATCGGGTGTACCAGCCGATGGTCTAACCGATATCGTTCATCGGCTGTACGAACGATATATCAGCAACTGTGTACCCAGCCTTATGGGAAGATGTATCAATCTTTCCAAATAGAAGAATAGTAGAAGTTGTCCACAGTAATCAATCGGATTGTAGCTATCTTTTATCAAGTACATTCTATAAAATGAAAGCTAGAAGCCGATTGGTTTTCTGGGGCATCTCCTGCACCGGTCCTCATTAGAAGGTTAAAATACATGTGAGCTTTACTTTAATGATCCCGCTGTGTCTGGATCCCTATCACATACTGTAATATTGCATGGTATGCGTGCTGGGGGTAGAAGACGTTGCCCTGAAGCCCCGTTTTGTGTCACAGTTTCTGCCCGTGTTAGCTTTGTAATGATTCAGTCTCCAGCTGATACAACCTGGCTACAGGCGGACTGGTGCTAATATCACTGGGGGAGATTTATCAGAGCTTGGAGAGAGATAAAGTACCGGCCAATCAGCTCCCAACTCATCTTCCAGCTGGTGTTTGAAAAAAATAGACAGTTAGAAGGTTGCCCATAGTGGAAGGTTGGCCATAGCAACCAGTGGAAGGTTGCCCATAGCAACCAATCAGCAGCTATCTATCATTTTATAGAATGTACTTAACAGATGCTACCTCAAAGCTGATTTGTTGCCATGGGAAACTTCTCCACTGGTCTACTTCTCATCTCTTTTCACTGCTTGATATACTGGTCTCTCCACTTTGTCTCTCTCCAAGGATTGCTAAATCTCCCCCACAGTGAGAGACACAGACTGTTCAGAGCTGCTACTTGGGGCATGTTTTCAATGGACTAAATCACTTGAGTTTACTGCCGCCATCATTGCACTATTGGCTATTGATTATAATCAGGGTGGCTGCTGCTACCTGTGCTGCCTGCAGTAGTAGAGGAGAGCACATAACCGGGTGCAGGGACTGCGCAAAACAGCGGCTTCTATGGACTGCATCGGCTGCAGCCCATAGAATCCAGGTAGGGCTGCCCTAAAGGCAGGGAGTGGCTTCCTACTGGATGCATGCTCTCTGCTAATCACAGCCCGGCCTGGCAGTCCCAGAGGGCGGAAACACCTCCCAATGGGACTGCCTATCCTGCGAGTGACTAGCAGGTAGCACTGCCAATAGGAAATCACAGTGTAACCAGTGCAGTTCTAGAATGCAATTGGCTCAGATGGGTGGCAGATTTTACTTGGGGGGGAGGGGCTTGGGGGGTGCAATCCTGCAGCCCATAGGTATAATCCGCCACTAATTATAACGATGAGCTATTCACATTTTTTACTTTTACAAGTTTCACCAATCATCATCATCAACAGAAAGTTGCATGTGGTTTATAGACGCACAAAAGATAGGCCTCGAAAGGTGTATGTAAAGATGCTTTTACTCTTACTAGGACCCATCTAAAGATGCTTTTACTCTTACTAGGACTAGCACTTACCTTGGGCGTGTATACTACCCTAAGGGCCACATACCAAGGGCGTCGAGAATGGTGCCACCGCCAAAGGCACAAGGCCAAAGGGGCAGCACAGACTCCCACCAGTGGGAGTTTGGAGAGGGCATTGAAGGCTGTTGCACTTGCAGAAACCGATTCTACCTCTCAACGCGCAAAGGTCTAAACTCAAATTTTGGCGCATACTCAATGCGTCAAAGCTCATTTTAATGTGCCGTACATGGGATTACATCTACCTCTAGATAAGACCTCATATGTGTAAAACCATTGCTGAGCGCGTTACGTGGGCTTATAAAAGGACGTGTATAATAATAATACTGTAACCTATATTAAGCGATGGGATTTTAGTTTGGAAAATGATGGTTCAGGTTACAGCACATTTTTTTTCTTATCACCCCATGGTATTAAATCAGCCCCTGTAAGCCACGGTCACCGCATATTATGCGCATGTGACATATGTGTCTCCCTGGCGCCGCACGCGACAGGTGAACAGCCAGCGCACGCTGCAGTCTAGTTAAGCGGCGTTGATTGTGATCACATTAACCTTTATATAGTGCTATCTGGTGCCCGGCTCTCAGCCTCTGTCCATTAATTGCTTTTCCACTACTTACAAATCACTGTTCCAATAAAATTGTCACCTACCGCCTCCCTGCACGGCTCATTCAGTGTCACAAGCCAAGTCTCTACGCCTCCCCTATGCAGAACAGACGATTACTTTATAGGTTTATAATAGAAAGTTTATCCTGTAAACTGTCCCTAGCTGCCCTCTTCCCTAGGCAGAGATCTCCTATTAAATCTTTCATTAGGGAGGCGGGTTATATATGTGCTCTCTCTTCTAATTCCGCCAAACATATCAAGTAATTATGGTCATCTTGTATTCAATTAGTGGTATCATTTCATTACCGCCTGTTGCATTCTGTTTTATCTGAATTGTTATTATGAGGCTTTGTTTAACCCTTTACGTAGAGGAGAGACTTTGTTAAATCAGGTCGAGGAACCTTTGCAGCGTAGTTGATTGCTCTTGACCCTTACATTACCAGAGTGCGTAAGGAAACAGCACCCCCATCACCGCATGCTCCATTAACTCTTATCAATATGGACCCATGAGGTTCTGCCGATCCGAGCCCTGTCTTTTTTTTTTTTTTTTAAGTGACTGCCAGGGCTGCACGGCCACGACCCTGTAGGGGTTAAAATGAATATATACAGCCGCACGGCAGGACTATGATCAATATTTTTCTATCAGTGTGCAGTGTCCAAGACAAGAGCGGGGGGAAGGGAGCGGATGGAGGGCTGACCAGATGGGAACAGGAGGTAGAGAAGACAAGAAATGGGGCATGTTTTCTGCTGTACGCAGGGTAACTCGTGACATAGCCAATCCATGTGATATAGCGTATTGACAAAAGCTGAAATATACCGACAGGATGTACACAGAAGCATTAATAGGACGCAAGGCGAGACCACATACTAATAATAATCATTATCACCCTGCTAAGAATGAATTCCCAAAATTAAAGGTTCCTGGTTATTACAGCTGATATTGGATGTTGCAGCCTGCAGCGATTGTGACGTTGGACGTTGCAGCGGCTGTTTTTGGATGATGGCGCCTACTGAGCCCGGCGTAAAACCACCTGCCATTTGCCTGTAAAGTGCATCGTGATGTAGTGGTTCCATCAGGGGTTTCGCCTGTACAGTAAAGCTACCACCTTCTATATGATAAATGTGAGGTGCTTCTGGGGGGCAGGGTGTGGCCGTGGGTAATAATGGTACCAGAATTCTGACGCTTTGCCCTGAATATGTGCTATTGAATTCGCCCCCCTGCCTATTCAATTGTGACCCATTTTCACCCATTTTTGTGTGAAAAGGCATTGGTGAAAAATGCCTCAAGAACGGCCCACGTCTTCACCAGTGCAGATGGAAAAACATGTGGATTTGCCGATGCACATGTTTCTCGCTCCTGCTGAATTTTTCGCCTAGGCAAAAAAAAAACAGTTCTGCTATTGAATAGGGCGAATCCCCATTCTCCCTAAAAATAGCGAAAAGTCAAGTTTTTTTGCCTCGGTGGAAAAAAAATCAGACCTAATACTCTTTTATAAAAATGATAAAGCATTTGCTTTAGTTGTTAACATTTTATAATTATTTTTTGGGACACTTAGCTACTGATTCGGCACATTGTCGGTAATACTGTCTCAGTGACCTTGTAGCAGTACTTATTGCATCATCAAGGTTGCCTAGAGTGCACAGGTGTAGGGACGGCTGCAACACTGGAGACGGGGAGGTGTATCAAACCTATTTAAGAGTCGACAAGTGGGGAAGTTGCTCATATCAACCAATCAGATTTGACCTATCATTTCATAGAATGTACTAGATAACATTAGCTAGAATCTGACTGGTTACTATGGGCATAACCTTCACTTGCACTCTTCCCCATAATGCCACTCTTTCACTGCCTTGATTGTCACTGTTGTTCCCTCCTCCATGTTTCCAGTTGTTTAGGGGTGTCACGCTGGGCTGTGATGTCATAGCGTGATGTCACTCTCCCAAAACGCCCCTGCTACACATCAGACCTCACTGCTCGGCTCTGCATGTCATGTATACTGAATATAAATGCTTTGTAACATCATACATAACATACTACACGTGCATATACACTTAGCGATGTAGTAAACGATATCGCTCATTTTCCCCCTCCTGAGCGATATTGCTTACTATATCGCCCACTGTTTATGCAGCTGACGATGGCCAATGTACGGTCCCGCGGGTCGGTGTCGGCTGTACATATAACCCGGGCCACAGCATGACGTCACTGTATGATATCGCTAGTGATATCGTAGTGTGTATGCCCGCTGTCGTTCGTCCCTAGCCGGGAGGGGACACACTAGGCGATGACGCCATCGTCTAGTGTGTACTCACCTTAAGAAATACATGGTAAGAATTGCATCCGACATGAGGAGAAAAATGATCCAATCTATTGTGCATTTGGTCAGTACTGAATAATCAGCATAAAATTACATATCCAGGGATAAATCTTTACAACCTGGAACCAATATTTTGGCCATGTGGTAAATATGGATTTAATGTATGTACTTTAATATTCCAAATATATCAGTAAAATGCTTTTACATTATCTGTGTACATTTGACTTCATATGATACACATAGATGTTTGCATTTTATTCTGCATTAAAACTCCATTAGTGCTATATATATAAATAATATAATTATGCATGCATATTTACTGTAGATGTATTTTTTTGTATTTGTTCATCACAATGAATATATACAGTATAAATAATATATAATACATGACATGAGCACAATGGAATACAACTTTCAGTGTAGACATAGGGGGAATTCAATTGCCCGTGGTAATTTTTTGGCAGGTAAAAATGGGACTTTACTGCAATTTTTTTTCTGGCCAATCCAGTTAGAGCCACATTTTTTTTCTGGCCAATCCAGTTAGAGCATGTTTTTACCGCCCCCAAAAAATTACCTGTTTTCAGGGCAAAACATATAGGTTTCTTGATAAAATCACATACCCGTGTGTTTTTACAGCCATGATTTATTGGGGATAATTTGTCAGGTCCAGAAAAAAAAAATCCCAGATAAATGCCGGCTTCGGGCTTCCTTCAGGGCTAATTGGATATCCCTGGGCTTATTGGATTGGGCAAAAATTAAATTTGTGGTAAAGTCCAGGTTTTATGTCCGCAATATTACCGCATGCAATTGAAGCGATTTGCTTTACACTCTTAAGGTTTTTATCGATGAAGGAATTTAATACTCTAATCTCTAAAGCAGTTTGGAAATATATATATATATATATCTACATATATATATATATATATATATATGTATATATATGTATATATATATATGTAGATAGTCCTATCCTGTGGAGTTCATTTATAAACATGGTTCAATGGGCACAAAAGTTCATTTATAAACATGGTTCAATGGACACAAATGACCTGTAACCCACATCAACAAATCAGATTCTTTCTGCTGTCTATTCTAATACAGTTTAGATAATGAAAGTAACATCTGATTCGTTGCTATGGTTTCGAGCACACTAGGGTACATTGACCGATGTTATCAGAGTGCGTGTGTACCACAGCCTGTGGAGGCAGCCATTTTGTGTACTGAGCAAATGTTCAGCCTATCAAGTCATTGTGGGCTATAACAGCCCAGAGGCATAAGGCTCATTGGAGGAGATGTATCAATCCTTAGAGAGAGATAAAGTGTAGAAGTTGCCTACAGCAACCAATTACCTTATAACTGTCATTTTATAGACTGTACTAGATAAATAATATATTGAAGCTCATTGGTTGTTATGGGTAACATCTCCACTTTATCGCTAAGGTTTGATACATAGCCTCCCTTTGTCTTTTATACCTCAGTAATGTCGCTAGTTCTTAGTGGCTTGATAGTTTTGATAGGCTTAACATTCATGAATACTGACGTAGACAACAAAATGTCCGCCTCCATTAAATGTATGTGGTTGCTGCAAAATGACAGACATTTCTCAGGTTTTGTGAATTACCCTTTATTCTAAGTACAATGTCTGAGCGTACTCTAGGAACATGTTTAATCTGTTTGCCCTTTTCATTCTATTTCCGCCAACAGCTTGCAAAAGGAAAGAGCAAGAGCAAAGCAGAGCCGAAAGAAATCACGTGCCTAAGAGGCACCGCCTGGTCTTCACCGACATCCAACGACGCACGCTACACGCCATCTTTCATGAGAACCAGCGGCCCTCCAAGGAATTGCAAATCACCATTGCCCAGCAGCTGGGCCTAGAGCTCTCCACTGTCAGCAACTTCTTCATGAACGCCCGCAGGAGAAGCTTGGACAAGTGGATGGATGAGGGTCATGGGCGCTCCCCAACATCCTCGGGTTCTTTATCATCCAAAGGTGGCTCAGCCATTGCTTGCACCAAAGCATGAGAAGATGCCTATAGCGCTATCAACCAAAGATACTGTAAGCTCAGCCTTTATGTTCACCCTTTGTCCATTGTGGACACCATATGAAGAACACTGACCTGGAGGTGTCTTAAGACAAGGAGACTCCTAGGTGTTATGAGTGATTGACTGTTCCTTGTTCCTAAACAAATAACATCAGTCCCTTGACTGATACCTCCTTCATTGGGTTCTAAGACTGGTTCGTACATGTTATTTATTTCTTAATTTATTTTTATGGCACTGTCAGGACACACACAGTGCGCTATAGGTGATACAGGTATCCTACTTCAATGTCCTTTCGGTGACAGCTTGGTGACAAGTCCCTCATACTGTCAGTGCAAGTCCCGAATCACCATAGCAACAGCACATGTGTTGTCTTCTAAAGCGTATCACACATGGCTGCAATAGTGTTTTTCAGGGCACTAACAGCCTGACACATGACCTGGTCACATGACCTAATCAATAGCCCTTACTACTACCAAGGAACCGCCATGTTTCATAGCATGACAGATGGAGCTAGTAGACGATTTTGTGTAAGCTGCTGGTAGCCATGGTGACCGGCTATCAGTAGTTTGCAGCCTGGCATAAAATGGAGTCACTCCTGTTACCATACCATGACCCTTCTCCGTTTCATATAAAACTCCCGTTGTGTGTTTTCTTCTGAGGAATAATGTATGACACTACAAAAATAATTGTTTTGATAGCTACCTCGTTACCGAGCTGACAATGACGAGCTGTGCAGACCAAGGCTCCACCTGCATTGATCTCAGAGCACTACAGTAGGAGATTGCCAGGAAGGGTTATGTCAGTCATAAAGGCGATGGACACTTAAACTAGTGTTAAATGCTGACCGCTGAATTTGGCAGCGTTTGGCATGCAATCGACTGGTTGTCATCAGCATAACCAACAGGATGCTGCTTCCTTACCACACTGGACTTATTCAGCACACCAGCATTTAATACCTCTAAAGTATACAGCCAATTTAAGGTGGGATTAAACAATACTGGGATATAGGCGTGGGCTGGCATACGTGATGTTGCGCACTGAACCTTAATTGGCTTTGTCAGTTAAAAAGCCTTGAGAAGAGATAAAGCAGTGATAAGTGCAAGGTGATAACGCACCAGCCAATCAGCGCCTAACTGTTCATTTACATATTGGATCTGATTGGCTGGTGTGTTATCACCTTGCACTTATCACTGCTTTAGCACTTCTCCAGGCTTAATACACCTGCCCCAAAGCTTCAAATTCTAAGCCAAAGTAAAAAATGTTGAACAGGTAAAAAGAAAATAATATTAAGCTAAACTTTTGGTAAAGTCACGCAGGAATGTAACTTGTCATGATCTAAGCACTCCGTGTCACCCGTGTACAAGGTGACATTAACAGGAGTGGATATAACGCACTTATGATAAAGGGGCGTCTAGGAGACTGGAGGACATTTATCAAAGCTAGGAGAAAGAAGTACCAACCAATCATTTGCTACGTCGTTTTTCAAATACGGCCTGTAAAATGACAGTTGGAAGCTGATTGGTTGATACTTTATCTCTCCACTTTATCTCTCTCCAAAGTTTAATACATCTCCCCCTAAATAATGTCTTATCCCAATAGGGACATTATAATCCCTGCCACCCACTCCTGTGATGATGATTCCAACCTCTCCGGTGAAAATTCAAAGCCTCTGCCATGTAACTTTGAAGAGGTTTTGACCTTTTCTCCTTTAGAAGCTGTGGGCTGCAGTCTGGCTGTACAGCCGGACCCTCCCCAGCCTCTTTTTATTTTACTCCTGACCAGCTGACGGGGAATTAGCGACTTCAATGGAACAGTGGGAGATGAGAGGAGGCGGAGGGTGGAAGGTCAGCACGCTCTCCATTCTCTGGAGTCCACCGTTCAGATCCTCTGGGGAAAACACTAACCCCTTGGCTTCCGCAGTCACCTCTAATACAGTGTTCTGGCCTGTGCATCTAGCTGTCAGTTCAGCAGTACTTTTATTAAAGGAAGAATCGGTTACGTTGCAAAAAAAAAAAAAAAAAGTTACATTTTAAAATATAATTGAACGTTCAATTTATTTATTATTGAAATAATGCGGACAAATACTTTTTTTTTATGTCCTGTTTTATTATGATGCGTTTCCTTGTCACTGTTTGGTTTGCAGCGTTTTTACTACCTACAAGTGTCAGGTAGTATCGCGTTGTACGCATAGCTGGCCCTAACCAATATGATGCCCTAGGCAAGTTTTTGGCTGGCTGGTGCCCCCTAGCAATGCCTTTTTTGCCGAAAAGTCGAGTTCCTTTTTGCGGAAAAGGCATGTTATTTGCGTTGCTCTATGGCTTAGATGCACAAGCATCTTCAGGTGATTAAAATGATATGTGGCATGCCTATATTCTGTGTGTGACTGCGGTTGTATCTGCATACAAAATGCTACATTACAGTGATTTCCAGGAATACACAGTAATGTAGCATTTTGTATGCAGATACAACCACAGTCACACATAGAATATAGGCATGCCGCATATCATTTTAATCAGCAGAAGCTGCTTGTGCCCCTAGGCATGTGCCTAGTTTGCCTATGCCTAGGTCCGGCTCTGCATTGTAGCTGTTATAGTGAATGGTTTATAATAGTTTTACAGTAAAGTGCAACCGTAGGAGGAGAATTAGAACAAGATGCTCATTTGCACCAAATTTGAGCTATATTGCCTAATAGAATAAATTGCATCGTTCAATTGTATTTAATTTGAAAGAACATTTTAACAAAATGATAGTTTTGTAAGTTCGGAAAAATGACGCAGCCTAAAAAGCTCCTTCTATTATAAGTAGTTAGGCTAAAATGTTCAACATCTTAGCGTTCAATGTAATACACAAGAGATGGTAATATCTTTATAAACGTCTTTACTTGTCCTTTTAAGTAGGTTTGATACATCTCACTAAGGGGGATATGTACTAACACTTGGAGAGTGATAAAGTGGAGAGATATAATGTACCAGCCAATCAGTGTCTAAAGGCCCGTACACACTGGCCGATATATCGGCCGTTCTCTTGAACGGCCGATATATCGCGGGACCGTCGGCCAGTGTGTACGGCCGATACGTCTGTGAACTCCGTCGTTCACAGACATATCGCGTTGGCCCCGCAGCCCAGCCGACGGCCAATATATCTACCGATATATTGGCGCGTCGCTGTGTGTGTACGGCGGTCGGCCGACCGCCCGTACACATGCTGCGGCGGCCGGCGGTGATTGACAGCTGAACTGGGCGGGCGTGTGTACACGCCCACCCAGTTCATGACGTCAGTCCCCGACGGATCGGGCAGTGTGTATGCTCAGCACACTGCCCGATCCGTCCATAGATATATCTGCAGATCAATTGATCTGCACATATATCTTTCAGTGTGTACCCACCTTAACTGTCATGTTACATGCTGTGTTTGAAAAATGACAGTTAGGAGCTGATTGGTTGATAGTTTATCTCTCCACTTTATCACTCTACGAGGTACATCTGCCCCTATATATGCCAAACTGTACATTATTATGGATATTAGAAGGCAAATCAGATTTCCTGGCTTATAGCCCCATGTATTTCTGTGGTCACGGAACTCCATGGTGACATGCAAAATATTATATGTAACATATAATGTATAGTTGCCAACTGTCCCAATTTTCCAAAGACCATCAGTGGGTATTTGTGCAGTATTGACAAACTGCGCATAAGTTACTCTGCACATATTACTGTGTTTGTTGTCTTTTCTGGGCCTTACAAGCTTACCATTATTGAGCAGGAGTATATCATATCCAACAAGTAGGCAGCAAGGTGCTTTGATACAGGACACAGGTGACTTCAAATATCCAAAGTAATGATCAGAAGGCTGACCACAACTCCCAATAATACACGTTTCCTAATGACCACTGAGATGATGACATCATATCTCATAGTTTATAGTCTGTATGTATATATATATATATATATATATATAATATACTGTGTACAAGAACTCACGGTCACTTATTAACAAGCGTTGTACATAAATCCACTTGGCTGGTGCGTTTTATACACAGTAATAATGTACCATCTAAGGATATTATAAGTCACCAGAGAGTTCAGTGATCATCCAAAGGTCAAAGGCCACAGGCCGAGCGCTTTCTCACAGGTCACAGGTCTCCAAGGTGACTTATAGAATCAATATTATAATTTACAGCTGAGTGTGCACAGTTCCTTATCATACAGAACTCACCGTTTATACACTTACTACTTGCAGGAGTTTATATATTTAAGTATTACCATCACTTGTGTCTGATATCCATTTCATTTATAGAAGGTCGGGCATTATCCCAGAGATTCTAAAACTCTCAATACAGTATAGATTTTAGATTACTTCTTCATAATAAATGAATGCGAGATATTTGTCGGGGAAATAATTTGTTCAGATAAGTTTTGTTTACGTAACAAAGCATTTTTATTTTTTTCTAACCGCTCTGCCTACTAGGACGACCAGACGCGGGTGCATCTCCAGGTAGCCATCATTTACAGATCACTATGCCATTCACCTCATCAACTAGCGGTGGGCAATGTAAGCCTTCTTGGATCAGTTGCCGAGTATGAATTAAGTATACCTAAACACGTGGTAGGTTATCAGGAAATGGGTACCTATATAATTTTATATTCTGCTTTTTGCAGCTATAGAGGACTAAAATGTGTCAAGATCCTAGTGTCAGCCATCTTGGAATGGCATCCATGACAAGTCATAAACAGGAGCAATAAGGAACTGACTCTCATTTTATGCAACCCTTCTACCATCCTCCTCCTCTCTGTCCTTCTGTCATGTTATCATAGATACAACCTTGAATAGTACATTGATTCCTAGTATTGACCTGTTTTATATGATGCTATCAGGTACTGGAAATTGGAAGCGGCCGTCTCTGTGGAGAAATGTAATGTTAAACCGCGGTAGGATTTCCCCCCACCCGTTGCTCTGTTCAGTTGAGTCAATAGAAATGTTTACACTGTAGAGCATTTTATCAGTACCTAATAGTTACAGATTAAGAGCTGACTGAAGCTAAAAGAAGGCCTACATGACCATTACAGTGAAACCTATATTTTAATATGATGGCTTCAAACAAGCAAGGCCCAAGTACTGGCTTAGGTAGCTCTATTAGTCCAATTCTGTGTGAAGGATCCTTGCAGTAAGCCAAACACTTTAGCATTGAATAGGTCATGAAACTGGACTAGAATAATGCGGGTTACAGGTCAAACCTCACTACACATAGCCCCAGCACAGCGTAAGCCTTTGCAGGTCCTGTAATCCTCACCATCGGCTCCGTCAGTAAAGGAGCCCTGCAGCTTCTTGACAGAAATTTGCATGATGCCGTTAGCAGTCAGTAGATTTTGCATCAAAGTCATGGCGGACCAATGTACACCTCAATAACTTCATCTTTTTTCCTCACCCATCACGACATTTCTCATTGGCATGGCTAGACTGGCATATCAAAATAATTCTACCTCATTCTTGGGGGTTATTTAAAAGAAAAAAAAATAGTCTTGACGGGTATTTGTAATACAGTTGTGGACCTACTTTGAGGTACAAGCTGAAGACTATATTGTCGCTGAATTGTTGGTGTCAAATATGTATTTAAAGAATATTGTAATAATCATTTCCTGTGCAGCCATCTTGTGTTAAGCGGGCCACATGTGGCTCAATGGTCATTATTATTGCTGATTAAGTGTCAGGAATTGTAGATTTTGCATCAATCTTTGAAATTAATTATAATGTAGATACTTCAAGGAAGCCATTTTTTTTGTTTAGATAATAATCACTCAAAATGGCTGCCACACACACACACAAAAAGTATGGCTTCAAAATGGCTGTTCTACATGATAAAAATGTTTGGATCCTTGGTCCTTAATCACACTGAGGACAAATAATCATCTTTGTTTAACCTTTACCAAAGAATAAATGTATGCGCGTGACAATTGTTTTGTAACCCACAACATTTCTTTTGTGAGTTTGTTAAATTTGCTTTTTATGAGCAGAAAAACAGGGTTGGAAGATAAACAATGCTGATTTAGGAGCCTTTACGGGCTAACAAGGGGGAGATGTGTGAAAGCTTGGAGAGAGCTCATTGTCTCTCTACACTTTATCTCTTTCCAAGCTTTTAGCAATCTCCCCCAAATCTCTGAATTAGAATCAAGCAATGAATCATAAGCTCTTCAGCAATTTACTTCTAGGTGACACTTTAAACGACAAACAAAGGAAAATGAAAACGGAACAATCAAGACGGGCTAAACGACAATTACTCCTTAGGGTTTTTTGTATATTGAGACAGTATTAATTTACAAAATGTGCATTCCTAGAAGGATGTAGTGGTAGGCTAGTAGTTTATCAGAAGAGCATTAGTTGACATTATAATGTTATTTATTTATTTAAGTTACCACATTACCACACGTTTATTGATGTTTCCAGGTTGCGTATCCCCGAGACACTTTATGGACAAAAGCGCAGATGAAATTTAAAATGATGGCCGGGATGTCCACAGGAAAAAAACACAGGGGCACTCGGAGTCCTTAAAAAGTGAATTGTAATTCAAAACATCACACACGGCACCGCCGTCTGTGATGTTTTGAATTACAATTCACTTTTTAAGGACTCCGAGTGGCGCAGCTTTTTTTCCAGTGCTGAGTGGCTATACATTTACAGAAGGCACCGATACAGCAAGACCAGTATAGCTGGAGTGCCGTTTCAATATATATATATATATATATATATATATATATATGTATATATATATAAATAAAATTGTGTGTACAATGACAAATAATTCAACTTTGCAAATTTGTCTATTGGAAAAAAAATTGTTTCGTTATGACGTGCCTTTCTTCTTATTAATCTGCTTAGCTAGTTTTGATAACCTGTAGGCCGTTGTAGGCCTTCTATGATTCTCCAGCAGTTGTGGAACTACTATGCCCAATCAGCAATGGTGACGAGCCACAGTCTGCCTGTAGGTGTCAATCTCGCTACTGCTGTCAATAACAGATTGAACATAGCATCATTGGGCCCCCTAGCAAAAGTTGGGGAGGACCCAATTATGCCAGTCTTCCCTTTAAAAGGACCCCACTTGGCTCTTCTCATCATGCGTGGTACCAGCACATGAGCTATGAAGCCCATTTTGGGCAAAAGAGGGCACCATTTTGCTGTCTTCAACATACTCAGTGATAGACTCATGCAATGTTAAGACTAGGGGGGTATATAAAAGTGGAGATGTTACCCACAGCAGCCAATCAGATTCTAGCTATTATCATCTAGGAGGTGCTAAATAAATAAGTAGAAATCTGATTGGTTTCTATGGGCAACATCTCCACTTTTATAAACCTTGTACTTTAGTAAATATACACCCAAATGTGGGATTTGCTGGACATGCAATGGCCCTAGGGAGGCTCCTATAGGAGCAGAGCAGGGCATAAGAAGGGTGACTGGGGTCAAGTCCAGGACCTAATAGTGACAGTGTGCAGAGAAAGAGTTTTAGACCAATACATAGTCATAGATATAATGCAGTCCTGTATACAGTATTTCCCTAAGAAAATACACTGTAGCGTTTAATTTATACAAAATGTTTAAAACAATTAAAAAGTTTTTGTCTCCTTAAGGAAGACTGGAAGGAATAGCAGGTGGCCTGAATGGGTGGCAGATGGAGGCTTTAACTTAGTTCCAAAACCTTTTAGTAATGTAGCATACCGCCATGCTGTAGAACGCTGGTGAGGAGGAGCCTAAATTATCCAGTTATGCCCCCCCACCAATATCCCCCGTAAGACATCCTCGCTTGTAGCACCAAGGTCCAGAAGCCCATAACCTCAGAAAATGGTGTAATATTCGAAATATTTAAATATTAATTTATTCAGTTCATGTTCATACACACAGTGTTAGCGGCAAAAAAAAAATCAGCTGTGCATTTTAATATATATATATATATATATATTACACCTATAGAGAAAAAAATAAACTTGAATGTTTAAACTTTGTTATTTGTGCTAATTAACCAAAGTCTTTTTGCCTGTACACATTTTAAAACATGTACATTTTATACCAAAGTTATTTCTCTGATACCTCATCGTGTGATTTGTCCGTGGTGATGTTACGCAGAAATTAAATGTCTTTTCTTGAAAGATTAAAGGCTGGCGTTTTGTGTTCTTAGTCTGCGCAAATGGTAGGCTGAAGTAGAAAGATATAAAAATAAAACAGTAAAAAATAATAATAACATAATAAAACTAGAATCCTTGCTATGATATATTCTGTTTGCTGTGCTAATAAATATATGAAGCCATCCTACCCAGCGCACAAGCTGTCTTGCCGCAGTTGCCCCAGGATGGAGATAATTGTCCCCAACATTGACCATTTCAGGAGCTATTATAGATGTGACTTTCCCCTGGTGGAGATAATGGTCCCCAACACTGACATCTCAGGAGCTATTATAGATGTGACTTCTCATGGGGTGGAGATAATGGTCCACAACACTGACATCTCTGGAGCTATTATAGATGTGACTTCTCATGGGGTGAAGATAATGGTCCACAACACTGACATCTCTGGAGCTATTATAGATGTGACTTCTCCTGGGGTGGAGATAATGGTCCCCAACACTGACATCTCAGGAGCTATTATAGATGTGACTTCTCCTGGGGTGGAGATAATGGTCCACAACTCTGACATCTCAGGAGCTATTATAGATGTGACTTCTCCTGGGGTGGAGATAATGGTCCACAACACTGACATCTCTGGAGCTATTATAGATGTGACTTTCCTGAGGTGGAGATAATGGTCCACAACTCTGACATCTCAGGAGCTATTATAGATGTGACTTCTCCTGGGGTGGAGATAATGGTCCCCAATACTGACATCTCAGGAGGTATTATAGATGTGACTTCCCCCAGGGTGGAGATAATGGTCCCCGATACTGACATCTCAGGAGGTATTATAGATGTGACTTCCCCCAGGATGGAGATAATTGTCCCCAACATTGACCATTTCAGGAGCTATTATAGATGTGACTTTCCCCTGGTGGAGATAATGGTCCACAACTCTGACATCTCAGGAGCTATTATAGATGTGACTTCTCCTGGGGTGGAGATAATGGTCCACAACACTGACATCTCTGGAGCTATTATAGATGTGACTTTCCCCAGGTGGAGATAATGGTCCACAACTCTGACATCTCAGGAGCTATTATAGATGTGACTTCTCCTGGGGTGGAGATAATGGTCCCCAACACTGACATCCCAGGAGCTATTATAGATGTGACTTCCCCCAGGGTGGAGATAATGGTCCACAACTCTGACATCTCAGGAGCTATTATAGATGTGACTTCTCCTGGGGTGGAGATAATGGTCCACAACTCTGACATCTCAGGAGCTATTATAGATGTGACTTCTCCTGGGGTGGAGATAATGGTCCACAACACTGACATCTCTGGAGCTATTATAGATGTGACTTTCCTGAGGTGGAGATAATGGTCCACAACTCTGACATCTCAGGAGCTATTATAGATGTGACTTCTCCTGGGGTGGAGATAATGGTCCCCAACACTGACATCTCAGCAGCTATTATAGATGTGACTTCTCCTGGGATGGAGATAATGGTCCCCAACACTGACATCTCAGGAGCTCTTACAGATGTGACTTCTCCTGGGGTGGAGATAATGGTCCACAGCACTGACATCTCAGGAGGTATTATAGATGTGACTTCCCCCAGGGTGGAGATAATGGTCCACAACACAGACCATCTCAGGAGCTATCATATATGTGCAGGGATGGACTGGGAAACAAAATCGGCCCTGGTATGTGCGTGCTAAGACGCGTGCCGCAAACTGGGGTGTGTGGGCACTAAAGACGGGGGGGGGGGAAGCGCCGCGAGTCAGGGGGGCGTGGACTCACGGCACGTCTCCATTTACATGGAGATGAGAAGGGAGGTGGAGGAGCATCAAAACCAGTGAGCCACGGGCCTTCCCAGCTCTCTGTGGGACCGGATCGGCTCACCAGCCCATCGGCCTTTCTGGCATTTGCCAGAAGTGCCAGATGGGCAGTCCGGCCATGGAAATGTGACTTCCCCGCAGGGTGGAGATAATGGTCCACAACATTGACCATCTGAGAAGGGTATTTTATGGGATGTTGACTGTTGAGAGGACCCCCATCTGGAAATGCTGGTATGTTAAAATATAAGAATAACTTGGGTACCATATGATTTTGTTCTTTATTTAAAACCAGCGGTGGAGAAGCTGCAAAAGAGACCAAAAAGAAGACTCTGCTGAAGTTTTGGCAGGACCTCAAAGTCAGTTCTTCTCATTCTTCACAGAGGAATAGTAGCGAGTGGGAGAAAATCAGCAGCGTAAAATTTCACCGCTACTAATTAGTGGCAGAATCATCAGTGGTATCACGGTGTTGGTTTCTTATCCAACTCGCAGCGAGTTGAATACTCAATTATCCCCCCAGACATATAATAGTGGATCAAAGAAAATAGTGAGGAGGAGATGACCCCTTCCTTTATAGCGGTTACCTGTTTTACTGGAAGACTTGAATATATATATATCTGTCGGATATGATTCATAATAGTAGTCATCATGAGCATCACCAGGGCCTTCTATAACCCTCCCGTTGATAGAAATAGTTCAATTTTTGCCTGAGGCATCAATTAAAGTTGAATAAATCTGCTGTGATTAGATTTTCAAACCAGTTGTCCAAACAGAACCAATTTCTATAGATTCACAGATGGATAAAAGGTTACAATTTGCTGATGCCGTAATAACTGCTTGGAATTGGTAATGAATCACAAACAGATCGGGTTATTGGACCCTAGGTATGATCCAATTTCTGGGTGCCCGCTATTTAATCACCCTGCCAGCCATAATCATACTCATATGCTCAGTTTGTTTAGCTCTGTGTGTCTGGATGTATAAATGAAAGCTCTTCCAGCAGACAATGATATGTGAGACCGGATAATCCGGAATGGCTCACAAAATAGAAAAGTTTGAATATATCTGATGAGAGTATTACAACACTCTCGCAATTTGCACAGCAGCGTACATTGGCAGTATGTGAGTTTATGCAAATGCTGCTACAAATTTTCTTCCCTTGTGTAATGTTGGGGAACTCCAGCACTATGTGTGTGAAGCCCCTAGAGCCTATGAGGGTCTTCTGCCAATAACAGCCCCCCCCCCCCGCTGTTCCCTTAGTGCACAACATGCACACCGATACTTAGGGGGCCACCTGGGCTTAAACCTCTTGCAGTAGGGGCTCACGCAATAGGCTGGAGACCACAAGGTATCTTACTTGGAGTATAGCAGCTGGGCATGGCAAGGGTTGCAGACAGACTGGATGCCGGATGACTTGTCAAAGGCTGGGGTTAATAACAAACAGACTGTGGCTAGGTTATGCAGAAAAGGCTGGTTTAACTGAAGACAGCAAGACTTGATGACAGCCAGATACACAGCAAAGCAAGAGTTAATTGCAGGTCAGGCTAGCAGGATATGCTGGCTGAAGACTTCTGAACTTAGAGTGTGCAGGATTCACAGAAGGCCAATGGTAACTGAAGCAATCAGGTGTGAGTTATAGAAAACTTAGCCAGGTGGTGGTTAACTGCTGGAACAATCAGGTGCTGAGTGTGTACTGATTGAAAGCAAAGTGTTGCCAGTATGTACTAAGTTGCAGAGAAATTTGCTAGATGAACTGTGTCCAGGCTGCGGATTACAATACTACACAGAGGCTAAGATGTAGTACTGGATATGCTGAGGCTTGTGACTTACAGGCATGGCTGGAGTGAATATACTTTATTGCAGAAGGCATTCACAGACACTCAGATGTGCATGGAACTAGGACTGGAAGGTTATATTCACAAAGACTTGAGAGGAGCCTGGACATGAATCAGGAACCAACACGAGAGGTACTGGAGGGCCACGGAGAGACAATGACGCAAAGCAGGTATGAACACAGGATGGCACGTACAGGGCAGGATCCAACAAGGCATGGGTGCAGGATTGGCAGGGGCAGCACACAGAAAACTGAGGCAGGATATAGGAATGCAAGTACACGAAGGCTGGAAACCAGGACTCAGGAACAGACAGGCAGGCTGGGAACTGTGCAGGGTACAGCGACCATGTGATGAGCTCACTAGGTGCAGGAACTAGGGATTATTACTGGCACCAGGAACTGGCTAGAATCGATAATCAAAGGGAACCAGACCAATCACAAGAGACATCAGGCTGAAGTCAGGTAACAAGGCATTCCAAACAGGTGTGCTGCTGCACGTAGCAGCCAGCATCCTAGTTGCTAGAAGACAGCCAGAACACATACAGGAATGAGTCGCAGCGGTGACTCATAAGATGTACATCCGTTCGGATCCATGTGCAAGGCCTGAGATGGCCACTTTTAGCACCTGTGCACGCTGTAAATGAAGCTAAGCTGTGCAGTATTATACAGAAAAAATGGAAATGTTTATTATATGGAAATGTTTAGGTATAAGGACTGGAATTTGATGTGGCATTTATCAGAGCCATAACTAGACATTTTGGTGCCCTGTGCCAGAAAGATCATTGGTGTCCTAACCCCTATATTTTAAATAGGGACTGTATGCTCCAAAGACGCGCATCCACTTCGAAAGGGGCCACACAGTAGTGCACCTTATACACATTACGCCACACAGTAGTGGCCCTAATACACATTACACCACACAATAGTGCCCCTTATACACATTACACCGCACAGTAGTGCCCCTAATACACATTACACTGCACAGTAGTGCCTCAATACACATTACACCACACAGTAATGCTCCTTATACACATTACACCACACAGTAGTGCCTTTTGTTCAAATAACACCACACAGTAGTGCCCCTTATACACATTACACAGCACAGTAGTTCCTCTTATACACATTATGCTGCACAGTTGTGCCCCTAATACATATGCCACACAGTAGTTCCCTTTATATATATTACACCACACAGACGTACCATTAATACACGTTATACTGCACAGTAGTACCCTTATAAAAACTATATTGCACAGTAATGCCCCTTACACACGTTACACCGTAGTGCCCTTTATACACATCACACCACACAGTAGTGCCCTTTATACATATTACACCGCACAGTAGTGCTCCTAATACACATTGTACTGCACAGTAGTGCCCCTTATACACGTTACACCACACAGTAGTGCCCCTTATACACATTACACCACAGTAGTACCCCTTATACATATTATGCCACACAGTATTACCCCTTATTCACATTATGCTGGACAGTAGCGCTCCTTATGCACATTACACCACACAGCATTACCACTTCCTGGCCTCTTCCGCAGATGCCGCAACTCTTTACCTTACATACTTTTTATTGACCACCACTGTTATACGGATGTCTGTTGCCATAAGCACCGCCCTAATTATAGCCTGTGCATGCATAGTTTTGCACAATTCACCTTGAGAGATTTTTCCATCACTCTTTATACCTAAGTCTCTTCTCAATTGTTGAGGTGTTTCCAGGGAGCATAGAGCCTGTACCTTAGTGTGAGCTGGGAGGACCATCTAGATATTGCCACTTCTTCATATGCCTAGGCCCTCTTCTGGTTTACGGAGCCACTTCCCAATTCCCTAGAGCATCTTGGTGTGTGACTACCTCCCAAATGTCCCGATTTCCATGGGAACAGCAGTGAAAGGATTCCATGCACATGCCACAGCCTTCATTTAGTGCTGGGAGGAGGCAGGAGGCAGCGCTGCAACTACCAGAGTGCAGGACTTGTCCCCAGCATGAAGGAAAAATGGGGCATCACACGTGGTGATGCCCATAAAATGACAGCCACAGGGAGACAGGACCCGCAACAGTGGGTACAAAGGGTACACTTATCCCGTGCACCAAGAATCAGAGCGGCCCCATGGTCCAGAGAGACAGGAAACAGGGCCCTATTACCTAACCACATGGAGAGGCCCCACACTGCATCGACCACCATGCCGTACATTCTGCCCTGGCACCCTCCACTGCTACCCAACCTACTGCTTCCACACTTTCCAAGGCCCACTTTCTTGGTGCCGCCGATTTCACCTCGGACCAAGGACACTCCAACGCATTGCTTCCAACCTGACCCTCTGTTCTTTGCACCTTACCTTTGCATCCATCCTGGAACCACCTCAGGAAGCGGCTTCTCTGACTGAATGGAGATTGGTGGAACGCTTCTATGCTGGGTGTTGCACTCACCTCCCCAGGTACTAACATTGTCTGTCATCTCCTCTCCTTTTACTAGCACGCTCTTCTTTTACATATTTCTGTTATGCACACCAGTGCCTGCAGGAATGTACTGGTGTTTGAACTGTTATGCAAAACAAATGGACTCACAGACAGACTGGGGAATATGACATAACGTACTCAGAAGGTGATAGGGTAACAAAATACACACAAAGTGAACAGAGAAGCCCAGAGGCTAAGGAACTGGGTGTCTCCCTTGTATTAGTAATGCTCAGATGAGAAAAGCAAGATGTTGTGTTTTAATACGTAGAGAACCCGAAATGCTGTTGCTAAGGGCAACAGCAAAACCCTAAAGGGTTACCAACGGGTGTGGCAGTAAACTCCTTGGTCAGAGATGGAATGATAGACACAAGGAGAGTCTCCACAATCCTAATTCTTACTTGCAGTGCACAGGTTCAGCTTACTGCCACTAAACTGACCCCTGACACCTAGCACAGTGAGACAGGATTAGACAGGCAAGTCTTAGAATACAGCCGCAAACTTGCTAAGTTCACAGAGTAGTAACAGAACCCCAGCAAGCTAAACGACTGACTCCAGTCTTACTGCTAGGTCTGGATTGGCAGAGTGTAATACCAAATCCCCAGGCCTATTTGCAGTAAGCAACAAACAAATACAAAGCTACACAGTACTGGCTAACTTTCAGGAACTGACTAACCAACAAAGATTCAGCAGCATCTGCTTACCCTAAGAAGAGGCCTTATAAAGCAGGTGCTGTCCACGCCCCACTCAGACCTCACAGACTGTGAGCACAAAAACCAGCACCGGATCCCCTACCGTGCACAGAGCCTGTAACCACTGCACAGCAAAAGACCCGAACCGGAGTATCAGCTGCGCTCAGGTTACTCTGCTAGCACTTGTCTCCCGGTTGCCATGACGACGTGGCAGCACAGGGCAGGAGACCCTAACAGTACCCCCCCTCTGACGAGGGGTCAAAGAACCCCTACCACCGGGTTTATCGGGGAACTGCGAGAAGAAAGAGCGTATCAGTCTGGGGGCATGAAGATCACAACTGCGCACCCACGACCGCTCCTCCGGGCCATACCCCTTCCAGTGCACCAAAAATGACAACCGACCCCGAACCACCTTGGAGTCAAGAATCCTTTCAACAACAAACTCCCTCTGGCCACGTATCAGAAGAGGGGAAGGTCTTCCACTGGAAGAAGGATTACTAATCGCCCGTTTTAAAAGGGAACAATGAAATGTTTTATTGATACCCAAAGAACGGGGCAGATCTAACTGAAATGCCACCGGATTGATAACCCTGGTGATCTTATAAGGGCCGATGAACCGGGGGCCTAACTTATGAGACGGCTGTCTCAACTTCAAATTCTTGGTAGACAACCAGACGAAGTCTCCTAATTTGAAGCTGCAGGGTCTTTTCCGCTTATCAAAAACCCTTTTGGTCACTAATGACACAGACACAAGGGCTTTCTTCACTTTCCGCCAAATACCTCTAAGGACCGAAACCACAGAGGAACCACCAGGCATGGAGTCCAGGGGGTCAAAAGAATTGGCCTTAGGATGATGCCCATACACACAAAGGAAGGGAGAGATCCCTGTAGCAGAGTGAGCCGCGTTGTTATAGGCAAACTCCGCCATGGACAGATGAGCAACCCAGTCAGTCTGACACTTGGAGACATAACACCTGAGGAACTGCTCCAAGGACTGGTTCACCCTTTCAGTCTGCCCATTAGACTGCGGATGGTAGCCTGACGACAAGCTGACAGAAATCTGGAGATCGGAACAAAATGCCCTCCAGAATTTGGCCACAAACTGGGATCCGCGGTCAGAGACCACATCAAGTGGCAACCCGTGGAGACGCACAACATGCAGCATAAATAATTCAGACAGGCGTCTGGCCGATGGCAGCCCAACTAGTGGAACGAAGTGCGCCATCTTCGAAAACCTGTCAACGACAACCCAGATGGCTGTCATCCCCGAGGATTTGGGCAAGTCCACCACAAAATCCATTGAAATGTGGGTCCATGGCTTAGATGGGATAGAGAGTGGATGTAATGGGCCAACAGGAACCCCTCTAGGAGTCTTATTTTGGGCACAGATGTCACATGCCCGAACCCACTGATCCACATCCTTAGCCACCGAGGGCCACCACACCGCCCTAGATAGCAACTCCCGAGTTCTGGCAATACCCGGGTGACCTGCCGACTTCTTGGCATGGAATTCCAGGAACACTCGCTGTCTTAACCTAGGAGGCACAAACAAAAGACCTACCGGAAGGTCTGGAGGAGCCTGCTCCTGTGCTCTAAGGACTAATGATAAGAGGTCCTGGGTAATGCCCACTTTAATACATGATGGGGAAACAATGGGCAACGGCTCCTCGGTGGTCTCCTGGATTGGAGCAAAACTCTGCGAGAGCGCATCAGCCTTGATGTTTTTTGACCCAGGGCGATATGTTATCAAAAAATTAAAGCGAGCAAAAAACAAAGCCCATCGTGCCTGCCTGGCATTGAGACGCTTCGCTGACTCTAAATATGCCAGATTCTTATGGTCAGTGAGAATTGAGACCACAAACTTAGCCCCCTCAAGCCAGTGTCTCCACTCCTCGAGTGCATCCTTAATAGCCAACAATTCCCGGTTACCCACATCATAATTCATCTCGGCAGGCGAAAATTTACGGGAAAAGTAAGCACAGGGATGAAGGCGATTATCAGACACTCCCATCTGAGAAAGCACTGCCCCAATACCCATCTCAGAGGCATCCACCTCCACCACAAAAGGACGCTCTGGATCTGGGTGTCGCAGCACCTTGGCCGAAACAAATGCCCTTTTGAGACGGGCAAAAGCCGCTTTAGCCTCACAAGACCAGTGAGCAACATCCGCCCCTTTCTTAGTGAGTGCCACCAAGGGCGCCACTATAGATGAAAATCCAGCGATAAATCGTCTATAAAAATTCGCAAAGCCCAGGAAACGCTGAAGCGCCTTCAAACTAGTGGGCTGCACCCAATCCAGGACTGCCTGTACCTTGGAACCCTCCATTTGGAAACCTTCTGGGGAGATAATATATCCTAGAAATGCGATTTGCTGAACTTCAAATTCGCACTTCTCCAGCTTCGCCCCAAGCCGGTGGTCTCTGAGTTTCTGGAGGACTAAGCGTACATGCTTCCGATGTTCCTCCAGGGAATGGGAGAAGATTAGGATGTCATCTAAGTATACAACTAAGAATCTATCCAAATATTCCCTGAGCACATCATTCATGAAATCCTGGAAGACTGCCGGGGCATTACAGAGCCCAAAAGGCATCACCAAATATTCATAATGCCCTGAGTGGGTATTAAAGGCAGTCTTCCATTCATCCCCCTCTCTTATTCGGATTAGATTGTACGCACCGCGTAGGTCAATCTTAGAAAAAATGGTGGCAGTACGAAGCTGGTCAAACAAGACCGAAATGAGAGGCAGTGGGTATGAGTTTTTAATCGTGATACGGTTCAATTCCCTGAAGTCGATGCAGGGTCGCAATGAACCGTCCTTTTTACCCACGAAGAAGAACCCCGACCCAACTGGAGACTGTGAAGGTCTGATAAATCCCTTAGCCAAGTTCTCCTGAATGTACTCTGCCATAGCCTGAGTCTCAGGACGTGACAGGGAGTACAACCTGCTCTTGGGAAGCTTAGCATTTGGCAACAAATCAATGGCACAGTCATAGGGGCGATGGGGAGGTAGTACCTCTGCAACTTTTTTGGAGAACACGTCCGCAAAATCTGCATAACACCCTGGCAATCCTGGCAAACTTAGCTGCGAGAGCCTGACTGGAAGGCTCAAGCAACTCCTGAAACAATCAGTACCCCAACTAAGAATCTCCCCAGAGACCCAGTCAAATTGAGGATTGTGGGCCCTTAACCAGGGTAACCCCAACACCAATGGGGCAAAAGTACAGACAGTCACATAAAAGGACAATTTTTCAGAGTGTGTGGCTCCAATAAACAAAGAAATCTGGCTAGTGCAAGAGGTAATTTTACCTTGGGATAATGGTTCCCCGTTTAACCCACAAATCTCAATTTCCGATGCCAAGGGTACTAAGGGAACAGAGTGTTTCAGGGCGAATTGGCGGTCTATAAAAACCCCGTCGGCCCCATTGTCCACAAAGGCCTCAGTCTTGACAGTTTGACCGAGGATCTTCAAGGTCACCGGAATGATAAAAGTCTTCTTGGGAAATTCTGACTTCTGGCCTGACAGGATATTTCCCATCACCCTCAGGCCCTGAAGTTTTCCGGCTTTTCTGGGCATGATACTACCACATGACCTTTATTCCCACAGTACAAACACAACCCCTGCTGTCTCCTCCGCGTCTTCTCACGCGAGGAGAGGCGGGTAGCCCCAATCTGCATAGGCTCCTCGGAAAATTCCTCAGAGTCTGAGGTTCCCTTGGGAAGGAAGGAAATCTCAGTCTCCCTTTGAAGCCTACGCTCTCTCAGCCGTCTATCCACCCGGATGGATAACTGCATGAGCTGATCCAAGCTATCAGGCAAGGGATATTGTACCAGTTGGTCCTTTATCTGGTTAGAAAGACCTCTTCGGTACTGGTGTCTCAGGGCTGGGTCATTCCACTGGGTATCATGGGCCAACCTCCGAAACTCCGTACAGTAAACCTCAACTGGCCTTCGCCCTTGCTTAAGGATCAAAATCTGAGCCTCGGCTGAGGCCTTCTTGTCAGGGTCATCATACAACATGCCCAGTGCCGTAAAAAAAGCATCAACACTTTTAAGCGACGGACAGTCAGGCTGCAACCCATATGCCCAGACCTGTGGGTCTCCTTGTAGCAAGGAAATCACTATGCCCACCCGCTGAATCTCCGACCCAGAAGACTGAGGCCTAAGCCGGAAGTATAGCTTGCAGCTCTCCTTGAAACAAAAGAACTGCGAGCGATCTCCAGAAAAACGATCCGGGAGATTTACTTTCGGCTCCTTAACCCCTGCAGGTGCTGCTGCTGCGGGAGCTCCGCCAGCAGCCTGGGAGGTGTGCATTTTAATGGACAAATCATTAAATTGTCGAGTCAGGACCTGCACCTGATCGACCACCTGTTGCAACGTATTTTGAGGGGTATGCTCCATATTCCCACAAAATTTCAACAGGAGTATTAGGCTGCTGAATATGTTATGCACACCAGTGCCTGCAGGAATGTACTGGTGTTTGAACTGTTATGCAAAACAAATGGACTCACAGACAGACTGGGGAATATGACATAACGTACTCAGAAGGTGATAGGGTAACAAAATACACACAAAGTGAACAGAGAAGCCCAGAGGCTAAGGAACTGGGTGTCTCCCTTGTATTAGTAATGCTCAGATGAGAAAAGCAAGATGTTGTGTTTTAATACGTAGAGAACCCGAAATGCTGTTGCTAAGGGCAACAGCAAAACCCTAAAGGGTTACCAACGGGTGTGGCAGTAAACTCCTTGGTCAGAGATGGAATGATAGACACAAGGAGAGTCTCCACAATCCTAATTCTCACTTGCAGTGCACAGGTTCAGCTTACTGCCACTAAACTGACCCCTGACACCTAGCACAGTGAGACAGGATTAGACAGGCAAGTCTTAGAATACAGCCGCAAACTTGCTAAGTTCACAGAGTAGTAACAGAACCCCAGCAAGCTAAACGACTGACTCCAGTCTTACTGCTAGGTCTGGATTGGCAGAGTGTAATACCAAATCCCCAGGCCTATTTGCAGTAAGCAACAAACAAATACAAAGCTACACAGTACTGGCTAACTTTCAGGAATTTACTAACCAACAAAGATTCAGCAGCATCTGCTTACCCTAAGAAGAGGCCTTATAAAGCAGGTGCTGTCCACGCCCCACTCAGACCTCACAGACTGTGAGCACAAAAACCAGCACCGGATCCCCTACCGTGCACAGAGCCTGTAACCACTGCACAGCAAAAGACCCGAACCGGAGTATCAGCTGCGCTCAGGTTACTCTGCTAGCACTTGTCTCCCGGTTGCCATGACGACGTGGCAGCACAGGGCAGGAGACCCTAACAATTTCTTCTCTTTCCCACTTCTTTATTCCTACCTGCCTTGTGTGTTATCCTCATCTTTCCAGTCCCTCCTTTCCACCCCAGCGCATAACCGTCCCTCATATAACTACATCCCTTGCTTTCCTCCTACATGAATTCTACACTGCTCTACTGCCTGATTGCTGACTGGACATTGCTTTGGGAAGGGACACTCTTAGGACATCCTCCACACACTGGGGTCTACTGGCTTTGTTCTTCCCTTCTTGTATGTGAGCTGTACACCTCACTATTGCCTGACCATTGAACAGATATCACCGAGGGAAGATATTCTGTGTCCATGGCCTTTCAGACATGAACCGCCGGCCACGTGTGAACGTGTGATGTCGTGACGCACGTCACACATTGGTGACATCGCAGCCCCGTGGCACACGCAGGAGAGGGATGTGTGGGTACGATTGTCGAAGTGGTACTGTGGGTGTGAGGGATGTCAATGTACCGGGCCCCAAGATTTCTGTTGCCGAACCTTGCTGGGGGCATGACGTAGTGGACACGAACCCTTCCGTGTGTGTATGCCAAGTCCTGCTTCTATTGTTCAGACATGGCCTTCTCCAGGAGGGACAGAATGCTCTGTTCCTGGACTTTCCTGGTAATGTATGATTGCCATCACCTGTGGTGAAACACCTTTCTCACCAATTAACTTGCTCAACTGCAGTCATAAATTAAGCTGGAAGTTCAGTAGCAGAACATTTTGTCCCTCCTGGAATGGGTATTGTTTAGAGGTATGCTGATTTACTGGTGGGAAACCAGGGTGATTTCAGGGTACGGTGGACCTGGCATGTCACTACACAACTACTAAGTAGCCACTAGTTTTTAAAGTGGTTGCATAAAAAAATAGCTACTAAATCCGTAGTTTATTCATACCTCCCAACATGACCCTCTCCAGGAGGGACGCAATGCTCTGCTCCTGGACTTTTCTCTTAATGTATGATTGCCATCACCTGTGCTGAACAGGTTACTGGATAAGAAAGGTGTTTCACCACAGGTGAGGGCAATCATAAATTAAGAGGGAAGTCCAGGAGCAGAGCATTGTGTCCCTCCTGGAGAGGGTCATGTTGGGAGGTATGGCTTATTTTCAGATCCTTCTGCAGGTTTCCTTGCAGTTGTGCTAGCAATACTGCCACCTTGTGGCATTGTTCAGAAGTACATCAAAGAATTTGTTCTGTAGGTGGAGATGAGTAAAACTGTTGTGAAAATCAGCAGTAATCAAGCTTCTCAGTGAAAGAAGTCATCTTGCAGTGGGGCCATGCTCCAGTGACACAGTCTTCACTTTGTGTTGCCATTGTGCTGAATGGCACTGCACGCTGAGTTTGTAAATCCACATAGTGCAGGATGAATAAAGCTGGAATGGTGACTGGCCCATACATTATGTTGTGTGGTGAAGCGCGCATAGAACTAGTACCACGAAAAGACTTAAGGACAAATTCATAAGCCTGTAATAGAGTTGCCAATCCTTGAAATAAGTTAACTTATTTAGGCTACATAGAGATACAAAGACTCTACAGAGCCATCTTGTGGCAGTTCTTAGGACCTGCAGACTCTAAAAATGAAAGCTTAAAATCTATACACTAACTGGCAATTTTGCTACCATAATGGATATATAGAAACCTTCATAGATTTTCTTTAATGACCCTTAATTATTTTTCAGTAGTCTATAGCTAAAAAGTTCAAGCTAAGTGCTGAGCTGGAATCTTTATTTTTATTTTTTTACACAGGCCAAGTAGGGACAAACAAATGAGCTGCTAAAACTTGTTCAACATCCAGATAAGAGCATTTTAGCAACGACTGCAAATATAATTTGGCATCCATGGGAAAGTCTGCAGGCAAAATCCTGCTCACAAAGGGTCGATGAAATAAACCTATTAATTGCATTACTAATTTTAATGATCCAACTTTGTATAGCAAGTATCAGAATAAGGAAACCAATAGCTGTAGATCAACATACATGCTGAATTTCATTTGATGAAACATTGATACTATTCTTGTTTTTTCTAGCGGTTCCACTCTTCTCGCGCTGCCATGCATCATTTAGTGGCTACTCATCAATCATCACTCTTCCAAACCCACTTCAAACACATCATCTTTCCAAACCCAATATATTGTTATCTGTTTCACACCAGCATATCATCATCCTTCCCAGCTTCACCATGTCCTCATCATACAACTCATGTCCTCATCATACAACTCATTCCTCCACATAATAATTCTTTCCTACTCCAGCATATCATCATTCTTCCCAGTTTCACCATGTCCTCATCATACAACTCATTCCTCCACATAAACTTTGCAGCTTGGAACTAGCATGAGACCGGAGGGATATAGCAGGCTGGAATTAAACTCTCCTGGATAGGGTTGAGCCGGAGGCTGCCCAAGGGAGGCGGCAGAGCCAGCAGACATTCCCATGAGGCGCTAATGACAGGCAGTGCAGCAAGCGGTAAGCAGCAGCATGAGAGGGAGCTCATTACTCTTCCCAACCCCACCATATCATTACTCTTCCCAACCCCACCATATCATTACTCTTCCCAACTTCGCCATACCATCACTCTTCCCAACTTCGCTATACCATCACTCTTCCCAACTTCGCCATACCATCACTCTTCCCAACTCCACCATATCATTACTCTTCCCAACTCCGCCACATCATTTCTGTTCCCAACTTCGCCATACCATAACTCTTCCCAACTCCACCAAATCATCACTCTTCCCAACTCCGCCATATCATTACACTTCCCAACTCTGCCATATCATTACTCTTCCCAACTTCGCCATATCATTAGTCTTCCCAACTCCACCATACCATTACTCTTCCCAAATGATGCCGTACACTAATATTATATTTACAGCCATTGTACAGGAGCAGTGGGAATGTCGGGCACAGTGGCTGGTAAGAAGTCAAGCAGCTCTTGCAGTGTTATTTACAATGGGGGTCATTCCGAGTTGTTAGCTCGCAAGCTGCTTTTAGCAGCTTTGCACACGCTAAGCCGCCGCCTACTGGGAGTGAATCTTAGCTTATCAAAATTGCGAACGAAAGATTAGCAGAATTGCGAATAGACACTTCTTAGCAGTTTTTGAGTAGCTCCAGACTTACTCGGCATCTGCGATCAGTTCAGTCAGTTTCGTTCCTGGTTTGACGTCACAAACACACCCAGCGTTCGCCCAGACACTCCTCCGTTTCTCCAGCCACTCCCGCGTTTTTCCCAGAAACGGTAGCGTTTTTTCACACACACCCATAAAACGGCCAGTTTCCGCCCAGAAACACCCACTTCCTGTCAATCACATTACGATCACCAGAACGAAGAAAAAACCTCGTAATGCAGTGAGTAAAAAACCTAACTGCATAGCAAATTTACTTGGCGCAGTCGCACTGCGGACATTGCGCATGCGCATTAGCGACTAATCGCTCCGTTGCGAGACAAAAATACTGAGCGAACAACGCGGAATGACCCCCAATGTTGTTAGAGAGTGCAGGACTGGTTATTGTGTCTGTGACTGCATGCTATTGGCGCTACAAAGCCCTTCCTGCCGCAGATCCGTGTGCCCCAGTGTGCAAGTACTGCCAGCGTCCGTAGTCACCCCTCTTACTTCCCAGTCACTGGAACGCCCCTTACTACTATGCGTCTAAATCTGTTCTGGCGACTGTAGTTGAACACCATCAGGACACATGGACTATGCCACTCAGACGCATGCGCAGATGAAAAACATCACTGCATCTGACATCACCACTGCATCCAACATCACCACTGTATCTGACATCACCACTGCATCTGACATCACCATTGCATCACCACTGCATCTGACATCACCACTGCATCTGACATCACCACTGCATCTGACATCACCACTGCGTCTGACATCACCACTGCATCCAACATCACCACTGTGTCTGACATCACCACTGCATCTGACATCACCACTGCATCTCCATTGCATACGACATCACCACTGCATCTATCACCACTGCATCCAACATCACCACTGTATCTGACATCACCACTGCATCTGACATCACCATTGCATCACCACTGCATCTGACATCACCACTGCATCTGACATCACCACTGCATCCAACATCACCACTGCATCTGACATCACCACTGCATCCAACATCACCACTGTGTCTGACATCACCACTGCATCTCCATTGCATCCGACATCACCACTGCATCTATCACCACTGCATCCAACATCACCACTGCATCTGACATCACCATTGCATCCGACATCATCACTGCATCTGACATCACCACTGCATCTCCATTGCATCCGACATCACCACTGCATCTATCACCACTGCATCCAACATCACCACTGTGTCTGACATCACCACTGCATCTGATATCACCACTGCATCCAACATCACCACTGTGTCTGACATCATCACTGCATCTGACATCACCACTGCATCTGACATAACCATAACATCACCATTGCATCCGACATCACCACTGCATCTGACATCACCACTGCATCCAACATCACCACTGCATCTGACATCACCACTGCGTCTGACATCACCACTGCATCTGACATCACCACTGCGTACAACATAACCACTGCATCCGACATCACCACTGCATCTGACATCACCACTGCATCCGACATCACCACTGCATCTGACATCACTACTGCATCTGACATCACCACTGCGTACGACATAACCACTGCATCCAACATAACCCTGTGTCTGACATCACCACTGCATCCAACATAACCCTGTGTCTGACATCACCACTGTGTCTGACATTACCACTGCATCTGACATCACCACTGCGTCCAACATCACCACTCCATCTGACATCACTACTGCATCCGACATCACCACTGCGTCTGACATCACCACTGCATCCAACATAACCCTGTGTCTGACATCACCACTGTGTCCAACATCACCACTCCATCTGACATCACTACTGCATCCGACATCACCACTGCGTCTGACATCACCACTGCATCCAACATATCCCTGTGTCTGACATCCTCACTGCATCCAACATAACCCTGTGTCTGACATCACCATTGCATCCAACATCACCACTGCATCTGACATCACCACTGCATCCAACATAACCCTGTGTCTGACATCACCACTGCATCCAACATAACCCTGTGTCTGACATCACCACTGTGTCCAACATCACCACTGCATCTGACATCACCACTGTATCCGACATAACCACTGCATCTGACATCACCACTGCATCCAACATAACCAATGCATCTGACATCACCACTGCATCTTACATCACCACTGCATAAAACATACCCCTGTGTCTGACATCACCACTGCATCCAACATAACCCTGTGTCTGACATCACCACTGCATCCAACATAACCCTGTGTCTGACATCACCACTGCATCCGACATCACCACTGCGTCTGACATCACCACTGCATCCAACATATCCCTGTGTCTGACATCCTCACTGCATCCAACATAACCCTGTGTCTGACATCACCATTGCATCCATCACCACTGCATCTGACATCACCACTGCATCCAACATAACCCTGTGTCTGACATCACCACTGCATCCAACATAACCCTGTGTCTGACATCACCACTGTGTCCAACATCACCACTGCATCTGACATCACCACTGTATCCGACATAACCACTGCATCTGACATCACCACTGCATCCAACATAACCAATGCATCTGACATCACCACTGCATCTTACATCACCACTGCATAAAACATACCCCTGTGTCTGACATCACCACTGCATCCAACATAACCCTGTGTCTGACATCACCACTGCATCCAACATAACCCTGTGTCTGACATCACCACTGTGTCCAACATCACCACTGCATCCAACATAACCACTGCATCTGACATCACCACTGCATCTGACATCACCACTGCATCCAACATGCCCCTGTGTGCAGCTGCTATGGGGCCCAGATCTGAGAGGGGCCACCTTCCCTGTCACAGTTACATGTGTTATATACAGGGTGTAGCTACCATAGGTGCAGGGAGTGCAGCTGCTATGGAGCCCAGAGCTGAGAGGGGCCACCTTCTCTGTCACAGTTACATGTGTTATATACAGGGTGTAGCTACCAAAGGTGGAGGCAGTGCAGCTGCTATGGGGCCCAGAGCTGAGAGGGGCCACCTTCCCTGTTACAGTTACATGTGCTATATATAGGGGTGTAGCTACCATAGGTGCAGGGAGTGCAGCTGCTATGGGGCAGAGAGCTGAGAGGGGCCACCTTCCCTGTCACAGTTACATGTGTTATATACAGGGGTGTAGCTACCATAGGTGCAGGGAGAGCAGCTGCTATGGGGCCCAGAGCTGATAGGGGCCACCTTCCCTGTCACAGTTACATGTGTTATATACAGGGGTGTAGCTACCATAGGTGCAGGGAGAGCAGCTGCTATGGGGCCCAGAGCTGAGAGGGGCCACCTTCCCTGTCACAGTTACATGTGTTATATACAGGATGTAGCTACCATAGGTGCAGGGAGTGCAGCTGCTATGGGGCTAGAGCTGAGAGGGGCCACCTTCCCTGTCACAGTTACATGCGTTATATACAAGGGCGTAGCTACCATAGGTGCAGGGAGTGCAGCTGCTATGGGGTCCAGAGCTGAGAGGGGCCACCTTCCCTGTCACAGTTACATGTGTTATATACAAGGGTGTAGCTACCTACCATAGGTGCAGGTAGTGCAGCTGCTATGGGGCTCAGAGCTGAGAGGGGCCACCTTCCCTGTCACAGTTACATGTGTTATATACAGGGTGTAGCTACCATAGGTGCAGGTAGTGCAGCTGCTATGGGGCCAGAGCTGAGAGGGGCCACCTTCCCTGTCACAGTTACATGTGTTATATACAGGGTGTAGCTACCATAGGTGCAGGGAGTGCAGCTGCTATGGGGCCCAGTGCTGAGAGGACCCACCTTCCCTGTCACAGTTACATGTGTTATATATAAGGGTGTAGTTTCCATAGGTGCAGGGAGTGTGACTGCAATGGGGCCCAGAGCTGAGAGGGGCCACCATCCCTGTCACAGTTACATATGTTATATAAGTGAGGAGGTGGCTTGGAGCCCTAGAGTGGTACTATCTTTAGCATATTTCTGTTTGTCACTAAGGACGTATACCTTTGTCTTGTCTAGCCAGGTGAGTAAGATGTCTGTTTTTTAGCCTCTGCAATGTAGATGTGTATTGCGGACGCGGTAAGGCACTTTATCTCATTGTGGCTCCGGTAGAGACGATGTACCCCTGTACTATTGGCATAAAATACCAACATCACACACTTACAGCTCTGTACACCTATAGGGGCAGGACAGGAAAGGTGCAGCAAGCATAGGCTAAATAAGGGCATGCTGAGGGAACGGCGCCAGTGGTAGGCCTGGACGCTGACACTCTTGTCAGGAGCCATCTCTCTTGCTGGCTGCTGCAACAGGATACCATGATTGGTCAGCACCACCAGGAAGTTGCTTCTGATTGGTTGATTTCACATTCATCTCTCCTGTTTTTTTTTTTTTTTTCAAAATTGTATTTTTTTTTTTTTTTGCATTATGGTGGTCATTCCGAGTTGTTCGCTCGCAAGCTGCTTTTAGCAGCTTTGCACACGCTAAGCTGCCGCCCTCTGGGAGTGAATCTTAGCTTATCAAAATTGCGAACGAAAGATTCGCAATATTGCGAAAAGACATCTCTGTGCAGTTTCTGAGTAGCTCCATACTTACTCGGCATCTGCGATCAGTTCAGTGCTTGTCGTTCCTGGTTTGACGTCACAAACACACCCAGCGTTCGCCCAGACACTCCTCCGTTTCTCCAGCCACTCCCGCGTTTTTCCCAGAAACTGTAGCGTTTTTTCCCACACACCCATAAAACGGCCAGTTTCCGCCCAGTAACACCCACTTCCTGTCAATCACATTACGATCACCAGAACGAAGAAAAAACCTCGTAATGCCGTGAGTAAAATTCCTAACTGCATAGCAAATTTACTTGGCGCAGTCGCATTGCGGACTTTGCGCATGCGCATTAGCGACTAAACGCTCCGTTGCGAAAAAAAAATAACGAGCGAACAACTCGGAATGACCCCCTATATACAGTAGTTGCTTTCACAACTGTCACGGACACTATTACTTTGTGTATGAAACTTGTTTGTGTTATTAGTTTGTGTATAAATAGGATAAAGTGAAGGCCACATTTACTAGGAACACATCTCTGTGCCCTTGTGTGTGTGTTGTGATAGAAGCACTGGTAAAGTGATAAACGGGAGACATAGGCCCTCATTCCGAGTTGTTCGCTCACAAGCTGCTTTTAGCAGATTTACTCACGCTAAGCCGCCACCTACTGGGAGTGAATCTTAGCTTCTTAAAATTGCGAACGATGTATTCGCAATATTGCGATTACACACCTCTTAGCAGTTTCTGAGTAGCTCCAGACTTACTCGGCATCTGCGATCAGTTCAGTGCTTGTCGTTCCTGGTTTGACGTCACAAACACACCCAGCGTTCGCCCAGACACTCCTCCGTTTCTCCGGCCACTCCCGCGTTTTTCCCAGAAACTGTAGCGTTTTTTCCCACACGCCCATAAAACGGCCAGTTTCCGCCCAGTAACACCCACTTCCTGTCAATCACACTACGATCACCAGAACGATGAAAAAGCCGTGAGTAAAATTCCTAACAGCATAGCAAATTTACTTGGCGCAGTCGCACTGCGAACATTGCGCATGCGCACTAAGCGGAAAATCGCTGCGATGCGAAAAAAATTACCGAGCGAACAACTCGGAATGACCACCATTGTCCCAGGTTTTGTGCCTATGTATTTTAAACCACCAGGAAATGTCTGTTCCGCTAAACAGACTTAATTAGAGTTTGGGCTTTCAGTAAAAGCTGGATAAGGGTTTCTGGGGCATGGATGTTAGAGAGAAGGGAGGGCTCCACCCATAAAGCCCATTTAAAGTTTTAGACCTTCAGTATGAGAGCAGGCTAATTAGTGCCTGTACCTGTAAGAGGCTGATATAAGCTGTGTTAGGGCTTGGCTCAGTGTCTGACTACCGGGTGAAACAAGCAACGGGCCTGTGATGAGAAACTGATTTACTGACTGTAAGTACTGTACATACGCCTGTATTTGTGGTAGTGGCAATAGATCCTACCACCCTGAGGGAGGGGATCTATTATGTTTAGTTAGTGCCCAGATGGGTTAGGATTTATTTTTATGGTTTCTTTTATGAACGGCTAGATTGCACAATACATCTGGACTGGTGTGCTGTTTTCCTGGCTGCTGTGTGTTTGGAGATGCCCATCTACCCCAGGAGAGGGCACCCCTACTCTGATCTCCTAACAATATATAGTGTGGGAGATACAGCATAGAATCCCCTCACTCCATGGTGTATGGCGTTGTACATATGTAATGTGTGAGACGCGCTATATGTTCCCCTCACCCCATGGTGTACGGCGCTGTGTGTAATGTGGAAGATGTGCTGTATGTTCCCCTCACCTTATGTGTATGTAACCATTATACCTGGAAATACATACAAGAGGATTTACATGTAAAATGCAGGATGCTCAGCATAGACAAGAATGTAATGACAACAAGTTTATTATTATCATTGTGGGGATGGGCGCCACACACAAATTGTAACCACTGGGATGTCTGCGGCCACCAGATGCCTGTAGAGGCTTTTCACAAATATCTCTCGCCTTGCCTCTTGCTTCTACATCCTGGCTCCATCATACAGCCTCTGTGATGTGGTGGCTGAGCAGTGCAGTGCAACTCCTGGCTCCGGGCTCTGTCTTACAGCCTCTATGATGTGGTGGCTGAGCAGCGCAGTGCAACTCCTGGCTCCGGGCTCTGTCTTACAGCCTCTGTGATGTGGTGGCTGAGCAGCGCAGTGAAACTCCTGGCTCCGGGCTCTGTCTTACAGCCTCTGTGATGTGGTGGCTGAGCAGTGCAGTGCAACTCCTGGCTCCAGGCTCTGTGTTACAGCCTCTATGATGTGGTGGCTGAGCAGTACAGTGCAACTCCTGGCTCCGGGCTCTGTCTTACAGCCTCTATGATGTGGTGGCTGAGCAGTACAGTGCAACTCCTGGCTCCAGGCTCTGTCTTACAGCCTCTATGATGTGGTGGCTGAGCAGTACAGTGCAACTCCTAGCTCCGGGCTCTGTCTTACAGCCTCTATGATGTTGTGGTTGGGCAGTGCAGAGCAGCTGATGTCATTAAATGGAGAAGGCGTCACATTGCCAGGAGCACCTGGATCTCCACATAAGATGCCCATCAACATCTATGGGAAGGAGACAGACATGGACACATATAAGGTAGGGGGAGGATTTAAGGGGTGGAAAGCTGGGTGGTGGTAAGGGCAGGGAGGGGTTAGTGTATGGGGTAGTGGGGTTGGGGATGAGGGTGAGCGTAAGCTAGGGGTGGTGGTGGTGGAATGGCGGTAGAGGTGAAGAAGACGGTGGAGGAGGGGGTAGTGGAGGAGCGGGTGGCAGGGGTAGAGATGGTGAGAGGGAGGGGGGTAAGGGAAATGGTGCAGGCTCTGCGGCACGGTGGCTGTGCCTCTATATCTGTGGGAAGAAGACATAAAGAAACATAAGTTCAGTATGTGCACAGCATCTATTCACAGCAGCAGTGACGTCTCCCAACATCAACTCCCACACGTGGATCACTGCGGCCCCTGGGTGGGAAAACAGGACAGTCCAAGAAAAGTGGGACTGTCCCTCAAAAATCGGAACAGTTGGGATGGATGCATATGTAACACTCATTTCCCCTGGGGATAGGGCCTACCTCTCATTAGTAACCGGTCCTGTTACTCTGTCCTGTAGTCTCTATGTGTAACACTGGCAACAAAGTGATATATGTGCGTCTATGAGATGGCGGCTGTAGCATGGCCGGAGCACATGATAAGTAGCAGCCGCCATATGTAACACACCCATTTCCCCTGGGGATAGGGCCTATCTCTCATTAGTAACTGGCCCCGTTACTCTATTCTATGGTCACAGCTTATTAGGCAGATCCTGCATCTAGTTATTGTTACCTTGTAGCTGGGCCTCATCGCTCGCCTCTCCTTTCCTGTGGAGAATTCTATAGCTGTAAAAATAAGAGAAAGTGGTCAGTTACAGGTTGTAACCCCCAGGTCACGTGACCTGAATGGTGTCAGAGAGCAGTATCACATGCAGCATACGATAGTACAGTACAGTACACAGGCAGCGTATGGCCTCTTAGTACAGCACAGCTCACTAGTGGCAGCATTTCATCACCAAAGGCAGGGAAGGTTTCTGTCCCTCTGTCCCCATTCCCTTTCCTCACCCGGCAGCCGCATACAGCAGAGCAGTGGCCTGAATGTAAAACCTGTAACATATACGTACTGACGTCCACAATGGCTCAGTGGGAAGGAAGGAGGGGGGTGTAGCGGGAAAGTGGGCAGGCCAATGGGTGTGATGATACTATTGTAACATTGATTCTCCTCCCCTCATTATACAATGCCACGTTACAGGATAGTAGGCAAGTGTGCTTACACTACTGATAAAGACGAGGCGCAACAAAACAACCCTGAGTGTAGTGTCCGCTCCCTACTACAGACCACCCTCTATTACTGCCCTGTACAGTATACTGCCCCCTAGGGATGGGACATGGTATATATGTGCTCCCTAGGGATGGGGCTGTATATATAATACATAGTATGAGAGGTGATGCTGAGTGTAGTGTCCCTTCCCTACTACAGACCTCCCTCTATTACTGCCCTGTACAGTATACTGCCCCCTAGGGATGGGACATGGTAGATATGTGCTCCCTAGGGGTGGGGCTGTATATATAATACATAGAATGAGAGGTGGTGCTGAGTATAGTGTCCCTTCCCTACTACAGACCTCCCTCTATTACTGCCCTGTACAGTATACTGCCCCCTAGGGATAGGACATGGTATATATGTGCTCCCTAGGGATGGGGCTGTCTATATAATACATAGAATGAGAGGTGATGCTGAGTATAGTGTCCGCTCCCTACTACAGACCTCCCTCTATTACTGCCCTGTACAGTATACTGCCCCCTAGGGATGGGACATGGTATATATGTGCTCCCTAGGGATGGGACTGTATATATAATACATAGAATGAGAGGTGGTGCTGAGTGTAGTGTCCCTTCCCTACTACAGACTATCCTCTATTACTGCCCTGTACAGTATACTGCCCCCTAGGGATGGGACATGGTATATATGTGCTCCCTAGGGATGGGACTGTATATATAATACATAGAATGAGAGGTGGTGCTGAGTGTAGTGTCCCTTCTCTACTACAGACATAGGTGTGCGCAGGGGGGGTTCCTGGTGCGCACAGGCACCCCCTAATGTCTGACACCCTGATCTCACATGCCTGATGTAGCGATCGCCGAGCAAGCTGATTACTGTCCCCTCTGCGCTGCACCCTGTCAGGACTGTATTACTGACCGGACGCCTGGGTTAATCAAGGGTGCCACTGCCACTGGCTTTCAAACTCCCAGCTCCACCTCCATGTAAAAAAACAGTATGATGTGATGTGATTACCTGCCACACCCGCCACATGCCAACCTCTCTCCTTCTATGCTATGCCAACGCCAGCCACTGATGAGGATCAGCAACATTGACACGTCACTCGTTTTTCCAGCAGCAGCAGTACTAGTCTGTGACTGTCAGTGTCAGTGAGTGACTGACTTGTAAGTAAGCTGCTGCAGCTTGCAGAGGAAAGAGAGGGGGAGCCAGACCAGGCTGAGGAGGAACAGTGTAATTGCAGTGAGTGCCATCAGGGGTGTTTGTTTGGTGCACACCACAACATCTGACAATGTATCTGCTTTATTAGGATTGGTACAAGGGTGGACATTTTATATTGCGTTGACCATCAATAGATTGTGCTAGATACGCCCAAAAGGCGGTGCTAGACACACCCCTCCGACGGTGCACCCCCTAATAAAATGTGCTGCGCACGCCTATGACTACAGACTATCCTCTATTACTGCCCTGTACAGTATACTGCCCCCTAGGGATGGGACATGGTATATATGTGCTCCCTAGGGGTGGGGCTGTATATATAATACATAGAATGAGAGGTGGTGCTGAGTGTAGTGTCCGCTCCCTACTACAGACCACCCTCTATTACTGCCCTGTACAGTATACTGCCCCCTAGGGATGGTACATGGTATATATGTGTTCCCTAGGGATGGGGCTGTATATATAATACATAAAATGAGAGGAGGTGCTGAGTATAGTGTCCGCTCCCTACTATAGACCACCCTCTATTACTACCCTGTACAGTATACTGCCCCCTAGGGATGGGACATGGTATATATGTGCTCCCTAGGGGTGGGCTCTGTATATATAATACATAGAATGAGAGGTGATGCTGAGTGCAGTGTCTGCTCCCTACTACAGACCTCCCTCTATTACTGCCCTGTACAGTATACTGCCCCCTAGGGATGGGACATGGTATATATGTGCTCCCTAGGGGTGGGGCTGTATATATAATACATAGAATGAGAGGTGGTGCTGAGTGTAGTGTCCGCTCCCTACTACAGACCTCCCTCTATTACTGCTCTGTACAGTACACTGCCCCCTAGGGATGGGACATGGTATATATGTGCTCCCTAGGGATGGGGCTGTATATATAATACATAGAATGAGAGGTGATGCTGAGTGTAGTGTCCGCTCCCTACTACAGACCTCCCTCTATTACTGCCCTGTACAGTATACTGCCCCCTAGGGATGGAACATGGTATATATGTGCTCCCTAGGGGTGGGCTCTGTATATATAATACATAGAATGAGAGGTGGTGCTGAGTGTAGTGTCCGCTCCCTACTACAGACCTCCCTCTGTTACTGCCCTGTACAGTATACTGCCCCCTAGGGATATGACATGTGGTATATATGTGTTCCCTAGGGATGGGGCTGTATATATAATACATAGAATGAGAGGTGGTGCTGAGTGTGGTGTCCGCTCCCTACTACAGACCTCCCTCTATTACTGCCCTGTACAGTATACTGCCCCCTAGGGATGGGACATGGTATATATGTACTCCCTAGGGATGGGGCTGTATATATAATACATAGAATGAGAGATGGTGCTGAGTGTAGTGTCCGCTCCCTACTACAGACCTCCCTCTATTACTGCCCTGTACAGTACACTGCCCCCTAGGAATGGGACATGGTATATACTATATGTGCTCCCTAGGGATGGGGCTGTATATGTAATACATAGAATGAGAGGTGGTGCTGAGTGTAGTGTCCGTTCCCTACTACAGACCTCCCTCTATTACTGCCCTGTACAGTATACTGCCCCCTAGGGATATGACATGGTATATATGTGCTCCCTAGGGGTGGGGCTGTATATATAATACATAGAATGAGAGGTGGTGCTGAGTGTAGTGTCCGCTCCCTACTACAGACCTCCCTCTATTACTGCCCTGTACAGTATACTGCCCCCTAGGGATGGGACATGGTATATAGGTGCTCCCTAGGGGTGGGACATGGTATATATGTGCTCCCTAGGGGTGGGGCTGTATATATAATACATAGAATGAGAGGTGGTGCTGAGTGTAGTGTCCCTTCCCTACTACAGACCTCCCTCTAATACTGCCCTGTACTGTATACTGCCCCCTAGGGATGGGACATGGTATATATGTGCTCCCTAGGGATTGGGCTGTATATATAACACATAGAATGAGAGGTGGTGCTGAGTGTAGTGTCCGCTCCCTACTACAGACCTCCCTCTATTACTGCCCTGTACAGTATACTGCCCCCTAGGGATATGACATGGTAGATATGTGCTCCCTAGGGATGGGGCTGTATATATAATACATAGAATGAGAGGTGGTGCTGAGTGTAGTGTCCGTTCCCTACTACAGACCTCCCTCTATTACTGCCCTGTACAGTACACTGCCCCCTAGGGATATGACATGGTATATATGTGCTCCCTAGGGATGGGGCTGTATATATAATACATAGAATGAGAGGTGGTGCTGAGTGTAGTGTCCGCTCCCTACTACAGACCTCCCTCTATTACTGCTCTGTACAGTATACTGCCCCCTAGGGATGGGACATAGTATATATGTGCTCCCTAGGAATGGGGCTGTATATATAATACATAGAATGAGAGGAGGTGCTGAGTGTAGTGTCCGCTCCCTACTACAGACCTCCCTCTATTACTGCCCTGTACAGTATACTGCCCCCTAGGGATGGGACATGGTATATATGTGCTCCCTAGGGATGGGGTTGTATATATAATACATAGAATGAGAGATGGTGCTGAGTATAGTGTCCGCTCCCTACTACAGACCTCCCTCTATTACTGCCCTGTACAGTATACTGCCCCCTAGGGATAGGACTAGAGATGAGCGGGTTCGGTTTCTCTGAATCCGAACCCGCCAGAACTTCATGGTTTTTTTCACGGGTCCGAGCAGACTCGGATCTTCCCGCCTTGCTCGGTTAACCCGAGCGCGCCCGAACGTCATCATGACGCTGTCGGATTCTCGCGAGGCTCGGATTCTATCGCGAGACTCGGATTCTATATAAGGAGCCGCGCGTCGCCGCCATTTTCACACGTGCATTGAGATTGATAGGGAGAGGACGTGGCTGGCGTCCTCTCCATTTAGATTATAAGAGACTGAGAGAGATTTACTGGAGCTGACTAGGAGGAGTACTGTTACTGTAGAAGTGTAGAGACTGAGTGGAGAGAGTTTACTAGTGAGGACAGTGCAGTTTACTTTATAATCCGTTCTCTGCCTGAAAAAAGCGATACACAGCACACAGTGACTCAGTCACATACCATATCTGTGTGCACTGCTCAGGCTCAGGCCAGTGTGCTGCATCATCTATTATCTATATATAATATTATATATATCTGTCTGACTGCTCAGCTCACACAGCTTATAATTGTGGGGGAGACTGGGGAGCACTACTGCAGTGCCAGTTATAGGTTATAGCAGGAGCCAGGAGTACATAATATATTATATAGTCAGTGACCACCAGACACACAGTGCAGTTTATTTAATATATCCGTTCTCTGCCTGAAAAAAGCGATACACACAGTGACTCAGTCAGTCACATACCATATCTGTGTGCACTGCTCAGGCTCAGGCCAGTGTGCTGCATCATCTATTATCTATATATAATATTATATATATCTGTCTGACTGCTCAGCTCACACAGCTTATAATTGTGGGGGAGACTGGGGAGCACTACTGCAGTGCCAGTTATAGGTTATAGCAGGAGCCAGGAGTACATAATATATTATATAGTGAGTGACCACCAGACACACAGTGCAGTTTATTTAATATATCCGTTCTCTGCCTGAAAAAAGCGATACACACAGTGACTCAGTCAGTCACATACCATATCTGTGTGCACTGCTCAGGCTCAGGCCAGTGTGCTGCATCATCTATTATCTATATATAATATTATATATATCTGTCTGACTGCTCAGCTCACACAGCTTATAATTGTGGGGGAGACTGGGGAGCACTACTGCAGTGCCAGTTATAGGTTATAGCAGGAGCCAGGAGTACATAATATATTATATAGTGAGTGACCACCAGACACACAGTGCAGTTTATTTAATATATCCGTTCTCTGCCTGAAAAAAGCGATACACACAGTGACTCAGTCAGTCACATACCATATCTGTGTGCACTGCTCAGGCTCAGGCCAGTGTGCTGCATCTAGAGATGAGCGGGTTCGGTTTCTCTGAATCCGAACCCGCCAGAACTTCATGTTTTTTTTCACGGGTCCGAGCGACTCGGATCTTCCCGCCTTGCTCGGTTAACCCGAGCGCGCCCGAACGTCATCATGACGCTGTCGGATTCTCGCGAGACTCGGATTCTATATAAGGAGCCGCGCGTCGCCGCCATTTTCACACGTGCATTGAGATTGATAGGGAGAGGACGTGGCTGGCGTCCTCTCCATTAGAATAGATTAGAAGAGAGAGAGAGAGATTGTGCAGACAGAGTTTACCACAGTGACCAGTGCAGTTGTTGTTAAGTTAACTTTTATTTAATATATCCGTTCTCTGCTATATCCGTTCTCTGCCTGAAAAAAACGATACACAGCAGTCACACAGTGTGACTCAGTCTGTGTGCACTCAGCTCAGCCCAGTGTGCTGCACATCAATGTATAAAAGCTTATAATAATTGTGGGGGAGACTGGGGAGCACTGCAGGTTGTTATAGCAGGAGCCAGGAGTACATAATATTATATTAATTTAAAATTAAACAGTGCACACTTTTGCTGCAGGAGTGCCACTGCCAGTGTGACTAGTGGTGACCAGTGCCTGACCACCAGTATAGTAGTATATTGTTGCATACTATCTCTTTATCAACCAGTCTATATTAGCAGCAGACACAGTACAGTGCGGTAGTTCACGGCTGTGGCTACCTCTGTGTCGGCAGTCGGCACTCGGCAGGCAGTCCGTCCATCCATAATTGTATAATTATATACCACCTAACCGTGGTATTTTTTTTTTCTTTCTTTATACCGTCGTCATAGTCATACTAGTTGTTACGAGTATACTACTATCTCTTTATCAACCAGTGTACAGTGCGGTAGTTCACGGCTGTGGCTACCTCTGTGTCGGCAGTCGGCAGGCAGTCCGTCCATCCATAATTGTATTATTATAATATATACCACCTAACCGTGGTTTTTTTTTCATTCTTTATACCGTCATAGTGTCATACTAGTTGTTACGAGTATACTACTATCTCTTTATCAACCAGTGTACAGTGCGGTAGTTCACGGCTGTGGCTACCTCTGTGTCGGCAGTCGGCAGGCAGTCCGTCCATCCATAATTGTATTATAATATATACCACCTAACCGTGGTTTTTTTTTCATTCTTTATACCGTCATAGTCAGTCATACTAGTTGTTACGAGTATACTACTATCTCTTTATCAACCAGTGTACAGTGCGGTAGTTCACGGCTGTGGCTACCTCTGTGTCGGCACTCGGCAGGCAGTCCGTCCATCCATAATTGTATTATAATATATACCACCTAACCGTGGTTTTTTTTTCATTCTTTATACCGTCATAGTCAGTCATACTAGTTGTTACGAGTATACTACTATCTCTTTATCAACCAGTGTACAGTGCGGTAGTTCACGGCTGTGGCTACCTCTGTGTCGGAACTCGGCAGGCAGTCCGTCCATCCATAATTGTATTACAATATATACCACCTAACCGTGGTTTTTTTTTCATTCTTTATACCGTCATAGTCAGTCATACTAGTTGTTACGAGTATACTACTATCTCTTTATCAACCAGTGTACAGTGCGGTAGTTCACGGCTGTGGCTACCTCTGTGTCGGCACTCGGCAGGCAGTCCGTCCATCCATAATTGTATTACAATATATACCACCTAACCGTGGTTTTTTTATACCACCTAACCGTGGCAGTCCGTCCATAATTGTATACTAGTATCCAATCCATCCATCTCCATTGTTTACCTGAGGTGCCTTTTAGTTCTGCCTATAAAATATGGAGAACAAAAAAGTTGAGGTTCCAAAATTAGGGAAAGATCAAGATCCACTTCCACCTCGTGCTGAAGCTGCTGCCACTAGTCATGGCCGAGACGATGAAATGCCAGCAACGTCGTCTGCCAAGGCCGATGCCCAATGTCATAGTACAGAGCATGTCAAATCCAAAACACCAAATATCAGAAAAAAAAGGACTCCAAAACCTAAAATAAAATTGTCGGAGGAGAAGCGTAAACTTGCCAATATGCCATTTACCACACGGAGTGGCAAGGAACGGCTGAGGCCCTGGCCTATGTTCATGGCTAGTGGTTCAGGTTTTTTGGAAGGGACATCCTGCGTGACACTGCAGTGCCACTCCTAGATGGGCCCGGTGTTTGTGTCGGCCACTAGGGTCGCTAATCTTACTCACACAGTCAGCTACCTCATTGCGCCTCTTTTTTTCTTTGCGTCATGTGCTGTTTGGGGAGGGTTTTTTGGAAGGGCCATCCTGCGTGACACTGCAGTGCCACTCCTAGATGGGCCCGGTGTTTGTGTCGGCCACTAGGGTCGCTAATCTTACTCACACAGCTACCTCATTGCGCCTCTTTTTTTCTTTGCGTCATGTGCTGTTTGGGGAGGGTTTTTTGGAAGGGACATCCTGCGTGACACTGCAGTGCCACTCCTAGATGGGCCCGGTGTTTGTGTCGGCCACTAGGGTCGCTTATCTTACTCACACAGCGACCTCGGTGCAAATTTTAGGACTAAAAATAATATTGTGAGGTGTGAGGTATTCAGAATAGACTGAAAATGAGTGTAAATTATGGTTTTTGAGGTTAATAATACTTTGGGATCAAAATGACCCCCAAATTCTATGATTTAAGCTGTTTTTTAGTGTTTTTGGAAAAAAACACCCGAATCCAAAACACACCCGAATCCGACAAAAATAATTCGGTGAGGTTTTGCCAAAACGCGTTCGAACCCAAAACACGGCCGCGGAACCGAACCCAAAACCAAAACACAAAACCCGAAAAATTTCAGGCGCTCATCTCTAGCTGCATCATCTATATATATTATATATCTGTCTGACTGCTCAGCTCACACAGCTTATAATTGTGGGGGAGACTGGGGAGCACTACTGCAGTGCCAGTTATAGGTTATAGCAGGAGCCAGGAGTACATATTATATTAAAATTAAACAGTGCACACTTTTGCTGCAGGAGTGCCACTGCCAGTGTGACTGACCAGTGACCTGACCACACTGACCACCAGTATAGTTAGTAGTATACTTATATTGTGATTGCCTGAAAAAGTTAAACACTCGTCGTGTGACTTCACTTGTGTGTTTTTTTTTTTTTATTCTATAAAAATAAAACTCATTCTGCTGACAGACAGTGTCCAGCAGGTCCGTCATTATATAATATATAATATATACCTGTCCGGCTGCAGTAGTGATATATATATATTTTTTATATCATTTATCATCCAGTCGCAGCAGACACAGTACGGTAGTTCACGGCTGTGGCTACCTCTGTGTCTCTGCACTCGGCAGGCAGTCCGTCCATAATTGTAATACCACCTAACCGTGGATTTTTTTCATTCTTCTTTATACATACATAGTTACATAGACATCTTCTCTTTATCAACCAGTCTATATTAGCTGCAGACACAGTACAGTACGGTAGTTCACGGCTGTGGCTACCTCTGTGTCTGCACTCGGCAGGCAGTCCGTCCATAATTGTATACCACCTAACCGTGGTTTTTTTTCATTCTTCTTTATACATACATAGTTACATAGACATCTTCTCTTTATCAACCAGTCTATATTAGCTGCAGACACAGTACAGTACGGTAGTTCACGGCTGTGGCTACCTCTGTGTCTGCAGTCGGCAGGCAGTCCATAATTGTATACTAGTATCCATCTCCATTGTTTACCTGAGGTGCCTTTTAGTTGTGCCTATTAAAATATGGAGAACAAAAATGTTGAGGTTCCAAAATTAGGGAAAGATCAAGATCCACTTCCACCTCGTGCTGAAGCTGCTGCCACTAGTCATGGCCGAGACGATGAAATGCCAGCAACGTCGTCTGCCAAGGCCGATGCCCAATGTCATAGTACAGAGCATGTCAAATCCAAAACACCAAATATCAGAAAAAAAAGGACTCCAAAACCTAAAATAAAATTGTCGGAGGAGAAGCGTAAACTTGCCAATATGCCATTTACCACACGGAGTGGCAAGGAACGGCTGAGGCCCTGGCCTATGTTCATGGCTAGTGGTTCAGCTTCACATGAGGATGGAAGCACTCAGCCTCTCGCTAGAAAAATGAAAAGACTCAAGCTGGCAAAAGCAGCACAGCAAAGAACAGTGCATTCTTCGAAATCCCAAATCCACAAGGAGAGTCCAATTGTGTCGGTTGCGATGCCTGACCTTCCCAACACTGGACGTGAAGAGCATGCGCCTTCCACCATTTGCACGCCCCCTGCAAGTGCTGGAAGGAGCACCCGCAGTCCAGTTCCTGATAGTCAGATTGAAGATGTCAGTGTTGAAGTACACCAGGATGAGGAGGATATGGGTGTTGCTGGCGCTGGGGAGGAAATTGACCAGGAGGATTCTGATGGTGAGGTGGTTTGTTTAAGTCAGGCACCCGGGGAGACACCTGTTGTCCGTGGGAGGAATATGGCCGTTGACATGCCAGGTGAAAATACCAAAAAAATCAGCTCTTCGGTGTGGAGGTATTTCACCAGAAATGCGGGCAACAGGTGTCAAGCCGTGTGTTCCCTTTGTCAAGCTGTAATAAGTAGGGGTAAGGACGTTAACCACCTCGGAACATCCTCCCTTATACGTCACCTGCAGCGCATTCATAATAAGTCAGTGACAAGTTCAAAAACTTTGGGTGACAGCGGAAGCAGTCCACTGACCAGTAAATCCCTTCCTCTTGTAACCAAGCTCACGCAAACCACCCCACCAACTCCCTCAGTGTCAATTTCCTCCTTCCCCAGGAATGCCAATAGTCCTGCAGGCCATGTCACTGGCAATTCTGACGAGTCCTCTCCTGCCTGGGATTCCTCCGATGCATCCTTGCGTGTAACGCCTACTGCTGCTGGCGCTGCTGTTGTTGCCGCTGGGAGTCGATGGTCATCCCAGAGGGGAAGTCGTAAGCCCACTTGTACTACTTCCAGTAAGCAATTGACTGTTCAACAGTCCTTTGCGAGGAAGATGAAATATCACAGCAGTCATCCTACTGCAAAGCGGATAACTGAGGCCTTGACAACTATGTTGGTGTTAGACGTGCGTCCGGTATCCGCCGTTAGTTCACAGGGAACTAGACAATTTATTGAGGCAGTGTGCCCCCGTTACCAAATACCATCTAGGTTCCACTTCTCTAGGCAGGCGATACCGAGAATGTACACGGACGTCAGAAAAAGACTCACCAGTGTCCTAAAAAATGCAGTTGTACCCAATGTCCACTTAACCACGGACATGTGGACAAGTGGAGCAGGGCAGGGTCAGGACTATATGACTGTGACAGCCCACTGGGTAGATGTATGGACTCCCGCCGCAAGAACAGCAGCGGCGGCACCAGTAGCAGCATCTCGCAAACGCCAACTCTTTCCTAGGCAGGCTACGCTTTGTATCACCGCTTTCCAGAATACGCACACAGCTGAAAACCTCTTACGGCAACTGAGGAAGATCATCGCGGAATGGCTTACCCCAATTGGACTCTCCTGTGGATTTGTGGCATCGGACAACGCCAGCAATATTGTGTGTGCATTAAATATGGGCAAATTCCAGCACGTCCCATGTTTTGCACATACCTTGAATTTGGTGGTGCAGAATTTTTTAAAAAACGACAGGGGTGTGCAAGAGATGCTGTCGGTGGCCAGAAGAATTGCGGGACACTTTCGGCGTACAAGCACCACGTACAGAAGACTGGAGCACCACCAAAAACTACTGAACCTGCCCTGCCATCATCTGAAGCAAGAAGTGGTAACGAGGTGGAATTCAACCCTCTATATGCTTCAGAGGTTGGAGGAGCAGCAAAAGGCCATTCAAGCCTATACAATTGAGCACGATATAGGAGGTGGAATGCACCTGTCTCAAGTGCAGTGGAGAATGATTTCAACGTTGTGCAAGGTTCTGATGCCCTTTGAACTTGCCACACGTGAAGTCAGTTCAGACACTGCCAGCCTGAGTCAGGTCATTCCCCTCATCAGGCTTTTGCAGAAGAAGCTGGAGGCATTGAAGAAGGAGCTAAAAGGGAGCGATTCCGCTAGGCATGTGGGACTTGTGGATGCAGCCCTTAATTCGCTTAACAAGGATTCACGGGTGGTCAATCTGTTGAAATCAGAACACTACATTTTGGCCACCGTGCTCGATCCTAGATTTAAAGCCTACCTTGGATCTCTCTTTCCGGCAGACACAAGTCTGCTGGGGTTGAAAGACCTGCTGGTGACAAAATTGTCAAGTCAAGCGGAACGCGACCTGTCAACATCTCCTCCTTCACATTCTCCCGCAACTGGGGGTGCGAGGAAAAGGCTCAGAATTCCGAGCCCACCCGCTGGCGGTGATGCAGGGCAGTCTGGAGCGACTGCTGATGCTGACATCTGGTCCGGACTGAAGGACCTGACAACGATTACGGACATGTCGTCTACTGTCACTGCATATGATTCTCTCAACATTGATAGAATGGTGGAGGATTATATGAGTGACCGCATCCAAGTAGGCACGTCACACAGTCCGTACTTATACTGGCAGGAAAAAGAGGCAATTTGGAGGCCCTTGCACAAACTGGCTTTATTCTACCTAAGTTGCCCTCCCACAAGTGTGTACTCCGAAAGAGTGTTTAGTGCCGCCGCTCACCTTGTCAGCAATCGGCGTACGAGGTTACATCCAGAAAATGTGGAGAAGATGATGTTCATTAAAATGAATTATAATCAATTCCTCCGCGGAGACATTGACCAGCAGCAATTGCCTCCACAAAGTACACAGGGAGCTGAGATGGTGGATTCCAGTGGGGACGAATTGATAATCTGTGAGGAGGGGGATGTACACGGTGATATATCGGAGGGTGAAGATGAGGTGGACATCTTGCCTCTGTAGAGCCAGTTTGTGCAAGGAGAGATTAATTGCTTCTTTTTTGGGGGGGGTCCAAACCAACCCGTCATATCAGTCACAGTCGTGTGGCAGACCCTGTCACTGAAATGATGGGTTGGTTAAAGTGTGCATGTCCTGTTTTGTTTATACAACATAAGGGTGGGTGGGAGGGCCCAAGGACAATTCCATCTTGCACCTCTTTTTTCTTTTCTTTTTCTTTGCATCATGTGCTGATTGGGGAGGGTTTTTTGGAAGGGACATCCTGCGTGACACTGCAGTGCCACTCCTAGATGGGCCCGGTGTTTGTGTCGGCCACTAGGGTCGCTAATCTTACTCACACAGTCAGCTACCTCATTGCGCCTCTTTTTTTCTTTGCGTCATGTGCTGTTTGGGGAGGGTTTTTTGGAAGGGACATCCTGCGTGACACTGCAGTGCCACTCCTAGATGGGCCCGGTGTTTGTGTCGGCCACTAGGGTCGCTAATCTTACTCACACAGCTACCTCATTGCGCCTCTTTTTTTCTTTGCGTCATGTGCTGTTTGGGGAGGGTTTTTTGGAAGGGACATCCTGCGTGACACTGCAGTGCCACTCCTAGATGGGCCCGGTGTTTGTGTCGGCCACTAGGGTCGCTAATCTTACTCACACAGCTACCTCATTGCGCCTCTTTTTTTCTTTGCGTCATGTGCTGTTTGGGGAGGGTTTTTTGGAAGGGCCATCCTGCGTGACACTGCAGTGCCACTCCTAGATGGGCCCGGTGTTTGTGTCGGCCACTAGGGTCGCTAATCTTACTCACACAGCTACCTCATTGCGCCTCTTTTTTTCTTTGCGTCATGTGCTGTTTGGGGAGGGTTTTTTGGAAGGGACATCCTGCGTGACACTGCAGTGCCACTCCTAGATGGGCCCGGTGTTTGTGTCGGCCACTAGGGTCGCTTATCTTACTCACACAGCGACCTCGGTGCAAATTTTAGGACTAAAAATAATATTGTGAGGTGTGAGGTATTCAGAATAGACTGAAAATGAGTGTAAATTATGGTTTTTGAGGTTAATAATACTTTGGGATCAAAATGACCCCCAAATTCTATGATTTAAGCTGTTTTTTAGTGTTTTTGGAAAAAAACACCCGAATCCAAAACACACCCGAATCCGACAAAAAAAATTCGGTGAGGTTTTGCCAAAACGCGTTCGAACCCAAAACACGGCCGCGGAACCGAACCCAAAACCAAAACACAAAACCCGAAAAATTTCAGGCGCTCATCTCTAGATAGGACATGGTATATATGTGCTCCCTAGGGATGGGGCTGTATATATAATACATAGAATGAGAGATGGTGCTGAGTGTAGTGTCTGCTCCCTACTACAGACCTCCCTCTATTACTGCCCTGTACAGTATACTACCCCCTAGGGATATGACATGGTATATATGTGCTCCCTAGGGGTGGGCTCTGTATATATAATACATAGAATGAGAGGTGGTGCTGAGTGTAGTGTCCGCTCCCTACTACAGACCTCCCTCTATTACTGCCCTGTACAGTATACTGCCCCCTAGGGATGGGACATGGTATATATGTGCTCCCTAGGCATAGGGCTGTATATATAATACATAGAATGAGAGGAGGTGCTGAGTATAGTGTCCGCTCCCTACTACAGACCTCCCTCTATTACTGCCCTGTACAGTATACTGCCCCCTAGGGATATGACATGGTATATATGTGCTCCCTAGGGATGGGGCTGTATATATAATACATAGAATGAGAGGTGGTGCTGAGTATAGTGTCCGCTCCCTACTACAGACCTCCCTCTATTACTGTCCTGTACAGTATACTGCCCCCTAGGGATGGGACACGGTATATATGTGCTCCCTAGGGATGGGGCTGTATATATAATACATAGAATGAGAGGTGGTGCTGAGTATAGTGTCCGCTCCCTACTACAGACCTCCCTCTATTACTGCCCTGTACAGTACACTGCCCCCTAGGGATATGACATGGTATATATGTGCTCCCTGCAGATGGGCTCTGTATAAATAATATGGCTGATAGTAATAATATCTCAGTATATAAAGGTAACGTGCTTTGTAGGTGATGTTTCTGACTTACCCAATGAACACACATATTATTATTGGCATGAGGATAGCGACCAGGACTCCAACGATTTTCAAGAACGCCAGAACCTGAATATCTGTGTAAGAAAGATGAGATTGGGTGAATAAACGCCTGTAACTTGCAGCCAGGTGACACATATCAGTCCCTTATGTCACATCTATAGAGCAGCGTCCTTACTATGGGCAGTGCTGGTAATACAGCTAGTAAGGGGAATAGGCAGCGTGGCTCCTACAGATGTGTCCTCTTATACCTCTGCAGCCATGGCTCTCCCATCCAAGTGAATTGATCACGGGTGCGTGCAACGCTCACACCCGCTAATCTCGGGAGATGGGAGTAGCGCTGTGTACACTGTGCAGCAACAAAGCAGAGGACACATCTGTATATACACTGCCCCTGACTGGGGAAGCCTGGGCCGGCTATGATGAATTTGGAGAGATCAGAGGGGATACTATCTGTGCCTGGTAACCAGATCCGGGTCCCCCCAGTGTATGAGCCGCACCATATGCTGAGCCTGAGAGCGCCAGGTAATACTGCCCCATGTCCGCTCCAGACACCGCTCCCCTGCCCCAGGAGACCCACCCACTTTACCCATCACACGCTGCGCAAGGAGACGCATCAGCTGGTGGGTGTGACCCGGAAACCCTGACAGGTGGCTGCTGATGATACACTGCATGCCTGGACCCAAAGTGTAAGTAATGCAGGGTGATACTCACTCTTATAGTATGCCGCATCTAGGGGGAGACAGAGAAAGGATATTGGATCAGTGCTGATAATGAGGAATATTATACACACAGCAATAATGATATAAAGCATATAATACAGTCAGAGCCGCCATATCCCGCCCAGAACACACTGACTATGTGATCTGTGATAACTGGACCCTTAGTCTCTAAATAGCAATCTCCCCACACCAGTCTCCAAGCCTGACACCAGCGCAGACCCCTCACCCACACTCCCTGATGCTCCGGCCGTCTCTAAAGCCATTTACCCTCCTCGGTTACAGGGAACATGTCCGGGATATGCCCTGTTCTAGTCCGTTCATGTCTGTGAACCCCCCTTGTAACTATATTCACACCACGCCCATTGTCCGCTCCAGACACCGCTCCCCTTCAGTGTCGGACTGCGGTATAAAGGGCCCACCAGGGGGGGATGTAGTGATAGGGGCCCATGCTTAGGGCTGTGCCATCCACCACTGAGGCTTGGATAACTATTAGAGAGTGTATGATTTGGGCCCCTGTATAAATATATATATATACATCAGCTGGGCGTTACCCGGGGACCCTGCCGGCTGCTGCTTCTACACAGCGTGAATAATGCAGGATGGTACTTACCATGAACAGTCTGGTCAATGGTTGGCAGGTGGCTGGCAGCTAGATGAGACGCAGGAAGGACACTGGGTCAGCGCTGGTAATGAAGAACATCTTACACACAGCAATAATAATATAACACATATAATAAAGTCATATATTGTGCTAAATTCTCATTTCTTGTGTGCACCAAGGGGAGGAGCCTGACCTGCGCCTGACTCAGCGCAGACATATACAGAGGTGTCCTGCGTCATCTTTACTGCTATCCGCAGCAGTCAGCTTGTGGTCGCTGGGGTGACCCGCTGCCAGGGCTGCCATCAGGTATTGTGCGGCACAGTACAAGTGACAACAGGCAGGGCCCTCCTACACCATATCCCCCACCATTATTACTACCTTCCTATACCCCAGGGCCCTCCTACACCATATCCCCCGCCATTATTACTACCTTCCTATACCCCAGGGCCCTCCTACACCATATCCGCCGCCATTATTACTACCTTCCTATACCCCAGGGCCCTCCCTCACCATAACCCCCGCCATTATTACTAACCTTCCTATACCCCAGGGCCCTCCCTCACCATATCCCCAGCCATTATTACTACCTTCCTATACCCCAGGGCCCTCCCTCACCATATCCCCCGCCATTATTACTACCTTCCTATACCCCAGGGCCCTCCTACACCATATACCCCGCCATTATTACTACCTTCCTATACCCCAGGGCCCTCCCTCACCATATCCGCCGCCATTATTACTACCTTCCTATACCCCAGGGCCCTCCCACACCATATCCCCCACCATTATTACTACCCAGGGCCCTCCCTCACCATATACCCCGCCATTATTACTACCCAGGGCCCTCCTACACCATATCCCCCACCATTATTACTACCCAGGGCCCTCCCTCACCATATCCCCCGCCATTATTACTACCTTCCTATACCCCAGGGCCCTCCCTCACCATATCCCCTGCCATTATTACTACCTTCCTATACCCCAGGGCCCTCCCTCACCATATCCCCCGCCATTATTACTACCTTCCTATACCCCAGGGCCCTCCCTCACCATATCCCCCGCCATTATTACTACCTTCCTATACCCCAGGGCCCTCCCTCACCATATCCCCCGCCATTATTACTACCTTCCTATACCCCAGGGCCCTCTCACACCATATCCCCCGCCATTATTACTACCTTCCTATACCCCAGGGCCTTCCCTCACCATATCCCCCGCCATTATTACTACCTTCCTATACCCCAGGGCCCTCCCTCACCATATCCCCCGCCATTATTACTCTTCCTATACCCCAGGGCCCTCCCTCACCATATCCCCCGCCATTATTACTACATTCCTATACCCCAGGGCCCTCCCTCACCATATCCCCCGCCATTATTACTCTTCCTATACCCCAGGGCCCTCCCTCACCATATCCCCCGCCATTATTACTACCTTCCTATACCCCAGGGCCCTCCCACACCATATCCGCCGCCATTATTACTACCTTCCTATACCCCAGGGCCCTCCCTCACCATATCCCCCGCCATTATTACTACCTTCCTATACCCCAGGGCCCTCCTCACCATATCCCCCGCCATTATTACTACCTTCCTATACCCCAGGGCCCTCCTCACCATATCCCCCGCCATTATTACTACCTTCCTATACCCCAGGGCCCTCCCTCACCATATCTCCCGCCATTATTACTACCTTCCTATACCCCAGGGCCCTCCTACACCATATCCCCCGCCATTATTACTACCTTCCTATACCCCAGGGCCCTCCTACACCATATCCCCCGCCATTATTACTACCTTCCTATACCCCAGGGCCCTCCTACACCATATCCGCCGCCATTATTACTACCTTCCTATACCCCAGGGCCCTCCCTCACCATAACCCCCGCCATTATTACTAACCTTCCTATACCCCAGGGCCCTCCCTCACCATATCCCCAGCCATTATTACTACCTTCCTATACCCCAGGGCCCTCCCTCACCATATCCCCCGCCATTATTACTACCTTCCTATACCCCAGGGCCCTCCTACACCATATACCCCGCCATTATTACTACCTTCCTATACCCCAGGGCCCTCCCTCACCATATACCCCGCCATTATTACTACCTTCCTATACCCCAGGGCCCTCCCACACCATATCCCCCACCATTATTACTACCCAGGGCCCTCCCTCACCATATACCCCGCCATTATTACTACCCAGGGCCCTCCTACACCATATCCCCCACCATTATTACTACCCAGGGCCCTCCCTCACCATATCCCCCGCCATTATTACTACCTTCCTATACCCCAGGGCCCTCCCTCACCATATCCCCTGCCATTATTACTACCTTCCTATACCCCAGGGCCCTCCCTCACCATATCCCCCGCCATTATTACTACCTTCCTATACCCCAGGGCCCTCCCTCACCATATCCCCCGCCATTATTACTACCTTCCTATACCCCAGGGCCCTCCCTCACCATATCCCCCGCCATTATTACTACCTTCCTATACCCCAGGGCCCTCTCACACCATATCCCCCGCCATTATTACTACCTTCCTATACCCCAGGGCCTTCCCTCACCATATCCCCCGCCATTATTACTACCTTCCTATACCCCAGGGCCCTCCCTCACCATATCCCCCGCCATTATTACTCTTCCTATACCCCAGGGCCCTCCCTCACCATATCCCCCGCCATTATTACTACATTCCTATACCCCAGGGCCCTCCCTCACCATATCCCCCGCCATTATTACTCTTCCTATACCCCAGGGCCCTCCCTCACCATATCCCCCGCCATTATTACTACCTTCCTATACCCCAGGGCCCTCCCACACCATATCCGCCGCCATTATTACTACCTTCCTATACCCCAGGGCCCTCCCTCACCATATCCCCCGCCATTATTACTACCTTCCTATACCCCAGGGCCCTCCTCACCATATCCCCCGCCATTATTACTACCTTCCTATACCCCAGGGCCCTCCTCACCATATCCCCCGCCATTATTACTACCTTCCTATACCCCAGGGCCCTCCCTCACCATATCCCCCGCCATTATTACTACCTTCCTATACCCCAGGGCCCTCCTACACCATATCCCCCGCCATTATTACTACCTTCCTATACCCCAGGGCCCTCCTACACCATATCCCCCGCCATTATTACTACCTTCCTATACCCCAGGGCCCATTACATAGCGGACGTATGGGCAGCACGGTCAGTCCTCCCCCACAGCACAGGGGTGTATGGACATCTCCCCTCTAGGCTACGTGTGTATATATATATATATATATATATATATATATCCTGCACCCTGACATCTGGCTGCTGAGGTACAGATGTCTCTAAGTATCTAGTTGGCCAAAGAAATCATTATTTTTCACTATATAAAAGGGAATGATATAAGTGGAGATTGCACTTACATGGTGTAGCCGGCACGGGCACTCCTGTGACTGGGAGTACAAGTAAACAACACAAAATAGCATAGACTGCAAACATAGCGTCCTTCCTCTCCAAAAACTTCCTATCAAAAGACACAAGCTGTCAGCGTCTGTGACATCACCCAGAACACGGCATTGTGATGTGTCCTGACTGTCACACTGACCACTGGGCTGGCACTGTGATGCTGCGTCTCTCTGTAAAGCGCCTTCAGTCCTGTTGGAGATAAAGCGCTATATAAATAAAATTATTATTATCAGTTATAACAACTTTACTGGGAAAAACTAATGAATGATTGTAATAGAAACAACTATTGCATTTGTAGCAGCCTAACACATACTGTGATCTGCGTCAGACTGGCTGCCATGGAATGTATGAGATGTAATGTCCTAAATAATATTCTGATAGTGGACCTTATGCAGCGTCAGCAAAACTGCAACCGGCTGTGATCGCATACTGAGGGCCGCCCAGCACAGGGCAAGGCTACCCAGCATGCAAATGGACGCAGTGATACGATTGCAAGTCAATTGCGACCGCATCGCAGATTTATGAATTCCCCCTGCCTCCACAGCCAGGCTGTGAAGGCAGGTGCAGGGCGGCCATTTTTCGGGTTGTAGTGACCATGTGTGCCGCTTACATATAATACACACAGTACATAGAGTAAAAGTGGTGCTTACATATAATGCACACAGTAGTAGTGGCGCTTACATATAATACACACAGTAATACACACAGTACATAGAGTAAAAGTGGTGCTTACATATAATGCACACAGTAGTAGTGGCGCTTACATATAATACACACAGTACATAGAGTAATAGTGGCGCTTACATATAATACACACAGTACATAGAGTAGTAGTGGTGCTTACATATAATACACACAGTAGTAGTGTATTATATGTAAAAGATCTATTACTCTATAAAGACAAGGCTGTAAACATCAGGTATGAGAACAATAAAGGTCTGTGTCCATTTGTTACAGATTTCAATAATGAAGCAGGAGCGATTAAATCGATTCTTAAAAAGAATTGGCACATCTTACAGTTAGACCCTGTTTTGGGGGAACATCTTTCCAATTGTCCAGGGTCTTCTATAGGAAAGCAAAAATTTTTAAGACTTTGGTATCACGGAGTAGGTTGGAACCCCTTAGAGAGAAGAAGGATAAACATTTTCTGGACGACTGAAGGGTTAAATCTCCTCTGTCACTGTGCATTGTGTAAATATTGTTTCTTTTTCTTTTGCCTTGGATTTAGCTTGCATTGCATAAAATAAATATAGCTCCACCCATCCCCCCCATGTAGCCTGTTTTATCCCTCCTATGCAGTAAAGTTAAACCAATAAAGTATTTACTTTTGCCTACCCCTCCCTGGACATTCCAATCCCTCCCTAGACAATGATGCCTTATATACCATTGTTATGAACAATAAACGCAGAGTGATTCTTAACTACATGGTGTCGTGTATTATCTGTAACGTTAAGGATTGCTCTCACTGACGTCAGTGGCCATCACATCGAGGTAATCAAAGAGAGGTAGGGATCCTTTCAGCTGGGGGCTCGTCCGGGATTCAGTGATCGTCCCTGAATGGTAAAAATAGAGAATTTATTGTCTATCTTTGCCATACAGGATTGCGGTCATACACTGAAGCTGAATCCGTGTCAGTGTTCCGGGAACACGTGACAAGGTAATATTTAAGTCCGGGACTTAATATTACGAAGTTTTATGTAAAAACATAAAACAGGTATCAGGGATACCATAGAATCTTTAATGTCTGGGACTTAAAGATACGTCTGAGAAAGGACCAGGAGTCCAAGCGCAATTCTCCAAAGACGTTAGTATCTGGGATACTTAAAAAAAAATATATAGACCTGGGGTCTATACATAACGTAGACTATACCTCGATCTGATCGTCTATATATATATTCTTGTATGTTGTAGTGAGATAAGTTCTTATATTTGGTTCAGACGGCTGGTAAGTTTTCGTCTGCCAGATATCTTTACTCAAAACTCTTTTCTTGCTTCCTGTTTAAAACGCTGTATTTTTCTGACATCTTGTACGAAGGTAAGCGTACCCGTCAAAAGATTTCATGTTCTCATTATACAGATAATATTGTGATATTGTCAATGACTAATTAACTGGTGTTAGCTAATGCATGCATAGAAAGTTTTTGTAAATTGCATTTTTTTTTGTTGTGAAATTGCATAGAAAGTCTTTTTGTTGTGAAATTGTATAGAAGGTTTTTTTTAAACTGCATTTTTGTTGTGATATTGCATAGACAGTTGTTGTAAGTTGTTGTGGAAATTGCGTAGAAAGCTGGTGTAGATTGTATTGTTTACTATGGGAGGGGGTCAGAGTAAAACAGTCATTTATCCTCCACCTTTACCAGGGGAGACATGTAAAGAGTATGTTGCCCGTAACTCCATCACAGATTATTATTTAGTTAACCCTTGGGTGGATAACTTAGCAGGATGGACAGAGAAAGTTGGCAGCCCCAGTCCATTCCCCCGTGACGGTATTAATTATCCCTTTTATATGGACATGGTCAAAGGTCTTTGTCTGGAAGACAAGGAAGCCTGGCCATGGTATGATCATGACCCACAATGGGACATGACATATATGCGTGCTGGAGGAGAGCAATGGCTCACGATAGCACCTCATTGGTATGACAAGAATATCAAGCAGAAACAGCGTAGAATAAAATCTGTAACTTCCAGACTGCATAAAGCTGAGGAATTTAGAAGCAACAAGTTTCTGAAAAATTCTTCTCCCCCGCCTTACACTCCCCTATATCCCTCCTTAAAGGACACAGATCTTTTAGCTGCAATTGCTTTGTCACGAATGCCAATGCAAGGAGGAGGGGGAGGAGGAGGAGGGGAAGGAGGCTCAGGAGGCTCTGAAGGAGAAACAGCCCCCCCTGACAGTACCCTCCACACAGGCGTAACCACCCCCGCCCCTAGTGCCCCTGACGCAGCTGTTGTGGGTAGCGACCCTGACATTCCTACTGAAGGTGGTGGCCGCTCAGGCCATGATCAAATATATGTAACCCAGCTTGAAACTACAGTCCAGACTCCTAGCAAACAAATCACCTCCCGCCGTAATGCTGACTCAACTGTTGTCATTAACCACCCTCTTACCCCCTCCATAACGCGATCCGGCACTGGTTTCCTTGAAAACAGTGCTGGTGCCAGCGGTGTCGCTACACACCTGCCCTTTATGACAGTAGGGGATCAGTTGTTAAAGAAACCCATTGAAATAGAGGATTTAGACAGAATTGTTAAGAACTGTCCCAAACCCACTGTTGCACCTGACGGCTGCATAGCTTACTTGAAAAAGGCTTGCACAGGACGCAGCTATACTCAAGAAGATATGAAGCTGATCATAGATGGGGTTATAGACCATTACAACGGGTGGGATTGGAAAAAGATTCCCACCATAAACACTCCTACCATCCTTAACGATGCCGTTCGCTACCCTCTCAATACTGGGGATGGTGTAAAGGCGATGTGGAAGGAAATTGAGACCCATATGAAAGAGATTTTTAAAACCCGAGCTTCTCTTCCTATTGCCGTAGCATGTAAACAAAAGCCCACTGAAACTGTCACTGAGTTTTGGAAGAGGTTTAAAAAGTGTTGGTCTGAAGATGCAGGTCTTACTCTTGTAGATACAGACCATTTACTAATTTCTACCTTTGTAAATAACTTGTTGCCATCTGTTATGGTCCCTGTTAAGCAAGCTGTTTCTTCCTGGACCTCTGATAATATTAAGGAATTTGAAAAGCACTTATATGAAAAGGAAGCTGCAGGATGCTTTGATGTTAAAAAACCCTTGCAGAATGCCCCAACTCATAATTACCAAAATCAGAGAAACCGGGGAGATAGACGCCAGCAGCACTTTACTGGCCCACCCCGCAATCCAGCCCGATATCAAAACCCACAAGCCAGGCCACCCCACCCCCCTGACTCTGCCAGCAGGAAACAAACCTCCTGCTTCAACTGTGGAAGGGACGATCACTGGGCAAGGGATTGCCCTTGTCCCCCACAAAACCACCGACAGCCCCAAGCTCCGGCTCCCTCCCGGGATCATCCCCGACAGTCACACAACAACCCCTTTCAGGATCATGTCCGATTCCGGGTTGACTGGCAGGATCCCTCCCACTGACGGGGCCCGGAGGAGGGTATCCCAGCCTTTGCCCAACTCACCAGACACTGGAAGGACCCACCGCTACTAACCTTGATTATAGGAAAGAGAGCAATCCCTTTCCTGGTGGATAGCGGGGCAACTACTAGTGTTTTGTGTGTCGACCTGTACGATGGTCATTTGGAAAAGACTGCTCCTTCAATGGGAATCAATGGGATACCCACAGATGCTTACCTGACAGATGCCCTTAGTGTCAGAACCACGGGAGGCACGTATATGGGTAAACACAATTTCACTGTAATACCTGAATGTCCAATTAATCTTCTGGGAAGGGATCTTCTTAGCAAACTCGAAATCTCCATTCTCCCTTCACCCACTAGCAGTGGCCTGGAGGTCGAGTCCCCACACCTACCGGTGTGGGAAGCAACAGACATTACACCTGATTTTGACAAAGTAAACCCTGCTCTATGGTCGGAGGGTCCCTATGACACTGGCCTCATTCCTTGCACACCATATAGAGCAACCCTGAAACCTGACACACAACCTGTCTATCAAAAGCAATACCCCTTGTCACAAGAGAAGGTTGAAGGTCTTAGACCAATGATACAACAGTTTCTCCAACAAGGCATTCTCAGACACATAATCTCACCTTACTGCACACCAGTCAACCCTGTTGCTAAGTCAGATGGTAGTGTAAGGTTTGTACAAGACCTCAGGGCAATTAACCAACTCATTGTGCCTATAGCACCCATTGTACCTGACATTAACTCACTCATTTCAGCTATCCCTGCAGATGCTGCAATTTTTTCTGTGATTGATTTAAAAAATGCATTTTTTAGCATTCCAGTGGATGCACAGACACAGTTACTTTTTGCATTTTCTTTTGAGGGCAAGCAACTCACCTGGTGTCGTTTACCCCAGGGCTACATTGACGCACCTGTTGTGTATAGCATTGTACTCCAGGCCACATTGGGGCCCTGGCAACCTCACCATGGTTCAGTCCTGCTACAGTATGCAGATGATCTGCTGCTCTGTAGTCAAACTGAGGAGGCCTGCCGGGAGGATGGTATATCACTGTTAAACTGGCTCTGTGAATGTGGACACAAGGTGTCCAAAACAAAAATGCAATGGTGTAAGAAGCATGTGGATTACTTAGGTTTTGTGCTCACTCAGGGGGAAAGGAAAGTCAGTCCACAGCGCATTCAGTCTGTATTGGGCCTGGTCACCCCAACTACCCAGAGAGAACTGCTGTCTTTTCTGGGTATGGTAAATTACTGCAGACAGTGGATATCTGATTGTTCCTATTATGATAACATCTTGAGACAAGCCACACTGAAAGACAAACCTAACACTGTACAATGGTCACAGGAAATGTTAACTGCATATGAGAGCTTAAAGTGTATGTTAATGAAAAGTCCGGCACTTGGCCTCCCCAACTATGTACTACCTTTTCATTTGTTTGCAAGGGACAATTGTAAAACCATGGCGGGGGTGCTCACACAGTTTCATGGAGGAAAGTTGCGCCCAGTGGCATTTTTTTCCAAAGTAATGCCTGTCACTGTGCAAGGTATGCCTGCATGCCTCAGGGCACTTGCAGCCTGTGCAATGGTAACTGAAATGGCCACCACACTCACCCTAGGCCACACAACAATACTTCACACCACTCATGATGTTCTAACCATTTTAAAAGGGTTACACACACAACACATGTCAGCTCAGCGCCTTAGTGGATATGAGGTTCTCCTTTTGAACAACCCCTCACTCACCATTAAGTATGCCACCAACTCTTCAGGTCCTGCACCCATTCTCAACGCTCTACTGGGGCTCAAAGGTCCTGAAGACCACCCTCCTGAACCCCATGACTGCTCGGCCTCCATTGAGTCAGAAACATCCCCCAGACTGGACATGTCCCCTGTCCCTGTCCCCGACGCGGATGTCATTTTTGTAGATGGTTCCTGTAGCAGACCCAATGACACCACGTACCAAGCGGGTTATGCTATTGTCACTCTCCCTGACATTATTCTGGAAGCGCAGCCTATTCCTTACCAGTCAGCACAGGCTGCAGAGCTCATTGCTCTCACAAGGGCTTGTCACCTTTACCGGAATAAACCAGTCACCATCTACACTGACTCCAAATACGGGTACGGCGTCGTGCATGACCATGGGGTCATTTGGCAACGCCGTGGTTTCCTTGGAGCTGATGGAAAAGGCATATCACATGCCCAACTCATCTCTGACCTTCTGCATGCCATAACCTTACCCTCTGACATTGCAATCCTCCATTGCAGGGCACACACCGGGGGGAAGGATGCAGTCTCCCTTGGAAATGCCCTTGCTGACTCTGCTGCCAAACATGCAGCCTCACAGCCCATCACTCAGGCCCACATGACCATCATGACCCCCCCAGCTCTCGACAACCATTACCTGATCACCCAGTTACAGGCCTCAGCCTCCAATGCCGACCTAGCTGACTGGACTTACCCAGTTTTGCAGAAGAATCCTAAAACAGGATTAATCTGCAAAGAGGGGAAACCTTGTATACCCCAGTCCAGTGCACCCTTGTTTATTGCCCACTACCATGGCATAGGACACCACAGTAAGGCAACAACTACCTTACTCTTACGTAATGATTTCTATGTCACGGATGCCAAGTCATTAGTAGATCAGTATGTCAGTAGATGCATCACTTGCCTGCGAAACAACCCCAACAACCCTGACAAGGCAAAACATCAGCATCTTGAATACCCCACCACACCCTTTACACACCTGCAAATTGACTTCACCCATATCCCAGGTACTGGTAAACAGGAATATGCCCTGGTCATTGTAGACATGTTCTCTCGATGGCCAGAGGTATTCCCCACTAAATCTGAGGATGCAAAGACAGTTGCTAGGATCCTAACTCAGGAAATCATCCCCAGATGGGGGTGCCCATTGCAAATCAATAGTGATAAAGGCTCCGCCTTTACAGCAAAAATTACACAGGCCTTGGTAAAGGCCCTGCAGGTGGAATGGAAGTTCCACATCCCGTATCACCCGCAAAGTTCAGGGGTCGTAGAACGCATGAATAGGACCCTCAAAGACAAGCTTAGGAAGGCCACAGGAGGCACCTTCCACAAATGGAAGCAAGTCCTTCCCATTATCTTGGCAGAAATTAGAATGACACCACAAAAGACTTTGGGTTACTCCCCCTTTGAAATATTAATGGGTAGGCCCTTCCCTACACCTTGGGCTAAGAAACCATTAGTAATACAGGAGGGAGATCTAGAACTTATCAGAGAAGAGTATGTCAGGTCCCTGATAACAAAACTGAATGAAATTGAACATGAGGTTGTTTGTAAAAACCCTTTGAATCCACAGGAACCTACACACCCCTTTAAAGTCGGAGACAGAGTCGTGGTGAAGGTGCTCCCCAGGAACAAGAGCCCAGGAGACTTTACCTACGGTCCAGAGACAGAGGTCGTAGCAGTAACCAGAACAGCAGTCCTGACAGAGGAAAGCCCCACCTGGATCCATGCATCCCGAGTGAAAAAGATTCCTAGACCAGACCTAGAGAGGGAAGCAAGTGATTCCAGCGAGGTACAAACGGGGGCAGACAGCCCTGACCTCCCACCTAGCGAAGACAGAAGAACAGAGGAGGATGAGGAACCTGTCCCCTACCTCTATCCTGGGGACTATGTTGATAATCCTAATGGTCCTCACTTGCCAAGCTACAGCTGAAGTAGACATTACACAAAAATCCGGCACCTACACATTTTGGTATAACTCCTCCAATACTGAGGTTGCCGCCTATAAAATAGATTTCTGTACCATTGCTCCCTGTCTTAACAAACATTATGCCTGGCAGTGTGATCAGTATGGTACACGTAATACCCCCACTGAAGCCTATATTTGTGTTACTAGTAAATATTGGGGAAATAAATGTGCGTATTGGGGATCAGTGGGATGGAATTCTGGCCATAGTTATGGATACCAGCCCAAAGAGGCTCTCTCAAGAAAAGACAAATATGGTGAGTCCCTGCTTACCCGTCTTACCCTTCATAGACAAAACAGATGTGATAGTAAATTCATATTAAGCATAAAACATCCCCAGTCTACTGATGCAGGCACCTATGTCCTAGGTGAATCCTTTTTTTTAAACCCATCCCTTACACCATTCTTGTTACAGGATATGTTTAACAATGAAAAGTATGCCCAGCTCAAGCCCCCTAAACCACGCCCCAACCCCTTGAAACCTCATATAACCACTTTCAAGGATATGATGGCCGTTAACAATCCCACCTTTAAAGACACCCTAGCTATTGAAACTGGTTTCTCTGACATCAATTTCTGGTTAGAATGGATGAAGTATAGTGCTAGCAAACATAATAAAAGTAACTGTTATGTCTGTGGCAAATCTAGGCCCCACCTAGGTACAGTGCCCCTTAATATACCCCTAGAACAGGAAAATTGTTTTTTCAGCCTTTTTAATGACACCAAAACAAATGACAGTCAGTGCGAAATGTGGAAAAGGGAATATCCCATATTGTCAAAAAATCCCAACCCAGGAAGCACCATAACCATATATCCTGGAAACTATACCTGTTATACATCTAACACTACCACAGGTAGAAATTTAAAAACCTTCCCACCAGGGTATTGTGCAAATAAAAGAACAACTGTTTTAGTTAACCAAACTAGATCACTAGGTGACATTTATTATATATGTGGGGATATGAAGCTTAGAACTAAATTAGACACACCATGGTATGGTGAGTGTGCCCTGGCCAAAGTCATAATGCCACTCCTAATGATCACCGATGACCCCACTCCTCCCTCTAATACTCCTGCTAATCGAAAGAAAAGAGCACTCCCAGGAGGTAGCTTTGACCCCCACGTATACATTGATGCTATAGGGGTCCCAAGAGGTGTTCCAAATGAGTTCAAAGCTAGAGATGAGGTGGCTGCGGGTTTTGAATCATTGTTTCCTATAGTAACTGTAAATAAAAACGTAGCCTGGATTAATTATATATATTATAATCAACAAAGATTTGTTAATGATACCAAAGATGCTCTTAAAGGTATAGCTGAACAGCTAGAAGCCACTTCCCAAATGACCTTCCAAAATAGAATGGCTCTTGACATGATTCTAGCAGAAAAAGGCGGTACATGTGTTTACATTAGTAAGGTGGAAGGCTGTTGTACATATATTCCTGACAACACTGGTCCTAATGGTAAGGTTACTTTAGCCATAAACAAATTAGAAACCTTATCCATAGAACTTAAGAAAAATTCAGGTGTTGATAACCCATGGAGCCAATATTTTGGGTGGATTGAAAATTGGAAACAGGCTCTTGTGCAAATAAGTATATTCATAATAATAACTTTAATCTTTATAGGTCTCATAGTTTATTGTGTGATTCCCTGTGGAAAGAAACTCACATCTAAAGGTATTGACACAGTCTTGATGTATTATGATGTTACCACTAGCCCCATCACCTCCTCTGATAGCAAAGGCCCCGATGATTATGTTCAATATCTAAAAAATTGGAGAAACAAAAAGGGGGCTCTACAGAAGAATCATGTCGTATAACAATCATGATTCTAAGAGGGGATTGAAGGGTTAAATCTCCTCTGTCACTGTGCATTGTGTAAATATTGTTTCTTTTTCTTTTGCCTTGGATTTAGCTTGCATTGCATAAAATAAATATAGCTCCACCCATAGTTTGTTGGGAACTGTGTGAAATCACCACCCCTAGATGAAGTACTAGGCTGTATCCTACATCCCCCCCATGTAGCCTGTTTTATCCCTCCTATGCAGTAAAGTTAAACCAATAAAGTATTTACTTTTGCCTACCCCTCCCTGGACATTCCAATCCCTCCCTAGACAATGATGCCTTATATACCATTGTTATGAACAATAAACGCAGAGTGATTCTTAACTACATGGTGTCGTGTATTATCTGTAACGTTAAGGATTGCTCTCACTGACGTCAGTGGCCATCACATCGAGGTAATCAAAGAGAGGTAGGGATCCTTTCAACGACATTAAAGGTTGCTATGCATGTGGAAGTTGTAAAGTGTGTAAATTAATAGACAAGGAGAAAACTCTCTTTTATGATAAAAAAATAAAACGAAAACATATCAGATAAACAGCTTCATTAATTGCAATTCCACTCATGTGGTATACATGATTATATGCCCTTGTGGACACAGATATATAGGAAAAACTAAGAGATGTCACGATCCGGGTATCTGGACGCCATTTCTTACCCATCAGATGCCTCCTAAGGCTGGCTCTGCGCTCCAGGACCGGATTCCATCTGTTATCCTGATGTGTACATTCCTGTATCCTCTCCTGTCACTCTGGGACGCTGTCACAGTAAACGCCATATTACACCTGGCATGGCGTCTCCCACGGCCTCCGCCGCCGTCCCTGAACTTCTGCATGCAGAGTGTCTGAGTGGCGATTACGTCAGCCGCGGCCTCCGCTGTGTCCGCGTGGTTGGATGTGCATCTGTCAGCCTGGCGCCTCCTGTCTCCGGTGGCCGGCGCCGCCATTACTGTTTTCATTACCACATGGATTACAAACCAAACTTCCCTCCAAGTGTCTGCATGGGCGCAGCCATCTTGGATTCTGTCAGCTGATCATTTCCACCAATCTGTTCTCAGTATTGATAATCTGCATAATTGCCTAGCCAATCCCTTCCTTGCTGCAGGTATAAATACACTGTGCCTGAGCAAGGAAGGCGTCAGTGCTTTGGTTGTCAAACCTAGTTCCTGTTTGTCTCTCTCCTGTGATTGTCTTCCAGGTTCCAGCTCCTGTCTCAAGACTTCCACCATAGAGACCCGCACCAGCATTCCACCTGCGGTGTAGCCTGACTCTCCAATCCATTGTGGATTCATCTGTTTCCAGCTACAACATTACCTGCTTCCAGCTCAGTTTCCAGCAGAGTACAGCTTCCCTTAAAGGGCCGGTGTCCTTTCTACACTTTACCACTCTCCACCGGTATTATTATTTCTCCGCTCTCAAGTTCTACATTTCAGTTCATATTTCATCGCTCCCAAGTTCATTTATTATTTAACTGGTTCCAGCCAGTATCCACTCCGTACTAACAACAGTCTGGTTCCAGCCAGTATCCACAGCAGCTGTTTTATCTTCAGCAACCCAGCTTTTCCTGGAACACCAGCTGGCACAATCCTGGGTTATCTCCATTGCTACAGTCGGGCCTGGTAAGGACTTTCCATCTAGAAGATCATAAGAACTATCTCACACTACCAGTGCCCTGTGGCTCCTGCCATCCTGTAGTACCCAGGAACTGTATTTATTATTTGCTGACTTTTACGTTTTCTTTTACTGCTGCTGTGTTGCGGAGTTGTCATAATAAACATCATTGACTTTTATCCAAGTTGTCGTGGTCACGCCTTCGGGCAGTTATTATTCATGTTACTTACATGTCCAGGGGTCTGATACAACCTCCCAGGTTCCGGTACATCTCAGCCCCTACAACTGAGGCTGCCTCCCGTCAGCTCAGGCCCTCAGTTGTGACAAGAGAATGTTGAAAATCCGTATCCTTGAACACACCAGAAACATAAAAAAATCAAGTCACAAATCATAGTGTTCCACGGCATTTCAAGGAACATCACTGCAGTGATCCTACTAGGTTACGTTTTAAAGGTATAGAACATGTGAGTGCTAATAAGAATGGTGGAGATAGGGACGTAGAGCTAGAACGAAGAGAAACGTTCTGGATACTTACTCTCAAAACACTTAGGCCCTCATTCCGAGTTGTTCGCTCGCTAGCCGCATTTCGCAGCAGTGCACACGCTAAGCCGCCGCCCTCAGGGAGTGAATCTTAGCTTAGCAGAATTGCGAACGAAGTATTCGCAATATTGTGAAAAGATTTTTCTGTGCAGTTTCTGAGTAGCTCGAGACTTACTCTTCCAGTGCGATCAGTTAAGTGCTTGTCGTTCCTGGTTTGACGTCACAAACACACCCAGCCTTCGCCCAGACACTCCCCCGTTTCTCCAGCCACTCCCGCGTTTTTCCCAGAAACGGCAACGTTTTTTCACACACTCCCAGAAAACGGCCAGTTTCCGCCCAGAAACACCCACTTCCTGTCAATCACACTCCGATCACCAGAACGAAGAAAAAAACTTGTAATGCCGTGAGTAAAATACCAAACTTCTTAGCAAATTCACTTGGCGCAGTCGCAGTGCGAACATTGCGCATGCGCAATTATCGGAAAATCGCTGCGATGCGAAGAAAATTACCGAGCGAACAACTCGGAATGAGGGCCTTAAACCGGAGGGGTTAAATGAGGGATTTGAAGTTACCCCTTTTTTAAAATGATGTCTTTGAACTAATGTCATTTGATGGTGTGCTAAAGAACTGTTTCGCTTTATTCTTCCCTTTTTTATATGGAAGTCTGATATTATTATATATTATCTATTTGTGTATGTATCTAAAAAATGCTTTGAATAATGTCTTGTATTCCTCCCATTGCAACATGTAAATTAATTATATAAGGTATAGGTTATTTTGTACTTAATTACTGGGCACATTGTAAACTGAGCGGCGGAGTGTAGTTTTCAACAGGTGGTAATTATGTAGTAAACAGAAGATTCGAGATAATGAATGTTTACTTACTCATTCATTTATATCCATCCTATATATATACATACGATTGATTATTATGAGTGTGCCCCACTTTCATCCCCCGCTGGTATTTTACAAAAGCAGCGGCGGATTGTAATTTTGAATAATTCCTAATACATTTTTTAATATCTTTTTAATAATTGTTTAACAACTTAGTATCTAAAAGAAAGTTACTATGAGGCACCGAAAGTTCATATATACATAGATACTAACTATATTTGCATATCTGTTTTCAACTCCAGCCTGCCGCTCGGGTGTATCTAATTAAACATTCATGTAAATGAGGTAATTGATCCTTTAAAATGGACCTGAACGTCAGACTCCAGCCCTCTGACGAAGTCGATGACGAAACGCGTTGGTGCGGAGTCGAGTGACGTTGAGGATCACCGTAATTGTTGAACGAGGAGTCACGGACGTATGTGATTCCTGCCCGTGAGTCCCAGGGAGATCAGCTGCCGGCGAATGGAGGTTTCCATTGCGACTGACTGACACTTGTTCCAGCATTTACTTGTTGATCATTTGTGGAATCACGTGGTAGCCGTCTGGTACGAATATAATACATTGGTTTTAAGCACTTTGTGTTTTTAAAATAAAAAAAGGTTTATGCACTATGGAGCCCCCTATATATGTTTTATTGACAGATATTTTTCTCCGGTGGAGTTCGGATTGTTTGAAGGGGAGCTGCGGTCCTGGAAATTCATAGGAGGATCTAGTGCTTATTGAGCAACCATTGAAGCTGCTGTGGTTTCACTTTGCGAGTTATATATATACTTTATATGCGTTAACACTCCGGACTGTATCAATCAGCGCTATATCGTTTGTCAGTAGTAGTGGCGCTTACATATAATACACACAGTAGTAGTGCCACTTACACATAATACACACAGTAGTAGTGCCTGTTACACATAATACACACAGTAGTAGTGCCGCTTACATATAATACACACAGTAGTAGTGCCTGTTACACGTAATACACGCAGTAGTAGTGCTGCTTACACATAATACACACAGTAGTAGTGCCACTTACACATAATACACACAGTAGTAGTGCCGCTTACATATAATAAACACAGTAGTAGTGCCGCTTACATATAATAAACACAGTAGTAGTGCCGCTTACATATAAGACACTCAGTAGTAGTGCCGCTTACACATAATACACACAGTAGTAGTGCCGCTTACATATAATACACACAGTGGTAGTGCCGCTTACATATAATAAACACAGTAGTAGTGCCACTTACATATAATACACACAGTAGTAGTGCCACTTACACATAATACACACAGTAGTAGTGCCGCTTACATATAAGACACTCAGTAGTAGTGCCGCTTACACATAATACACACAGTAGTAGTGCCGCTTACATATAAGACACTCAGTAGTAGTGCCGCTTACACATAATACACACAGTAGTAGTGCCGCTTACACATAATGCACACAGTAGTAGTGCCGCTTACACATAATACACACAGTAGTAGTGCCGCTTACACATAATACACACAGTAGTACTGACGCTTACATATAATACACACAGTAGTAGTGCCGCTTACACATAATGCACACAGTAGTAGTGCCGCTTACACATAATACACACAATAGAGGTGCCGCTTTCACATAAAACACACTGTAATAGTAGTGCTTTCACATAAAACAGTAATAGTGGCGCTTCCACATAATACACACAGTAGTAGTGCCACTTACACATAGGGCCTAATTCTGAGTTGATCGCAGCAGCAATTTTGTTAGCAGTTGGGCAAAACCATGTGCACTGCAGGGGGGGCAGATATAACATGTGCAGAGAGAGTTAGATTTGGGTGGGGTGTATTTAAACTGAAATCTAGATTGCAGTGTAAAAATAAAGCAACCAGTATTTACCCTGCACAGAAACAAAATAACCTACCCAAATCTAACTCTCTCTGCAAATGTTATGTCTGCCCCCTCCCCTGCAGTGCACATGGTTTTGTCCAATTGCTAACAAACTTGATGCTGCGATCAACTCAGAATTACCCCCATAATACACACAGTAGTAGTGCCTGTTACACGTAATACACGCAGTAGTAGTGCTGCTTACACATATTATACACAGTAGTAGTGCCGCTTACACGTAATATACACAGTAGTAGTGCCGCTTACACGTAATATACACAGTAGTAGTGCTGCTTACACATAATGCACGCAGTAGTAGTGCCGCTTACACGTAATATACACAGTAGTAGTGCCTGTTACACGTAATACACGCAGTAGTAGTGCCGCTTACACATATTATACACAGTAGTAGTGCCGCTTACACGTAATATACACAGTAGTAGTGCCGCTTACATATAATACACACAATAGTAGTGCCGCTTTCACATAAAACACACAGTAATAGTAGTGCTTTCACATAAAACAGTAATAGTGGCGCTTACACATAATACACACACAGTAGCGGATCTTGCCACGGGCAAGCAGGACTTTTGCCCGGGGCGCCGCCTTCCGAAGGGCGCAGGGTGCCATCCGGAGGGCGCCGCACCAGGGCAAGATCCACTGCTGCTGTGTGCCCCCCGCTGCCCGCTGCTGCCGCTGGCCGCTGCCCCCCCCCCGCTGCCGCTGTGAAGGGAAACTAGACGCGTACGCGTCTAGTTTCCCTTCGTGGAGAGGACCTTTGCTGTGCGGTGCGCGATGACGTCATCGCGCACCGCACATCATTTCAGTCTGTACAGGGGCCGTAAATGACTACGCCCCCTGTACGAAGCCACGCCCACTATTGCCGCCCGGGGCGCACAGAGCGCCAGAACCGGCCCTGTACACACAGTAGTGCCGCTTACACATAATAACCACAGTAGTAGTGCTGCTTACATATAATAACCACAGTAGTAGAGCTGCTTACATATAATACACATAGTAGTAGTTCTGCTTACATATAAGACACACAGTAGTAGTGCTGCTTACACATAATAACCACAGTAGTAGTGCTGCTTACATATAATACACATAGTAGTAGTTCTGCTTACATATAAGACACACAGTAGTAGTGCCACTTAGACATCATACACACAGTAGTAGTGCCGCTTACACATAATACACACAGTAGTAGTACTGCTTACATATAATACACACAGTAGTAGTGCCGCTTACATATAAGACACACAGTAGTAGTGCCGCTTAGACATCATACACACAGTAGTAGTTCCTAGTGAACGCAGTGCAATGAACGTAATGCGCTGTGCTCATCTCTGCACATGCAGAGGGCCACCCAGCACAGGGCAAGGGCGCCTAGCACGTGTAAGGCCACCTCCCGATGTGTCTGCAATCTAATTGTGGATGCATCGGAACTAAAGTTGACCCCTGACAGAGCAGCCTGTCTGCACTGACAGACAGTCAGCGGCCATCTTTGTTATCGGAGAGGCTGCGTTTGATGTCACACAGCCGCCCCAAAAAAGGTTCCCGCTCTCATTTGCCCCATTCTAGCCACCCCCAACGCTGCGTCCTCGCCCCCAAAAAGCCTGCTGCTGTCAATCGCATTGCGGTCGCATCCATCGAGGATGTGACCGCAATGTGTATGCCCGCGTAGCCACTGTGCAGTAGTTGCACATGCACAGTTTGCTGCCACTGGCAAACTGCGCTGCGGGCCGCAACATTGGTGGGGTCTAAATGACCCCCTGAGTCCTCTAATCACCGTTGGGCAAGGGGGATAAAAGGCCAGTCTAGACAAGCAGCAGGCCCCTGTGTTTCTGTCTCAGTACACAGTCAGGAGCGGATCTAGGTATGGGCAAGCAGGGCGGCGCCCGTGGGTGCGGCCACAGTCATCCCGCAGGCACCCGCATCCCGGACTGCGGCTGCAGCAAGCGCCTTGGTCTGTGTGGGCGCCCGCTGCAGTCGTCACCATTGTCAGACGCTAGAGGTCATAATTGACCTCTAGTGTCTGTGCGGCGCTATGGGAGAGACATAATGATGTCACTACCATAGAGAGGAGCGGGGAGCCAGAGACGGAGCAGCAGCTGCGGTCGGCAAGCAGGGGCGGTGCTGGCGAGTATTTTTTTTTTTGTTTGTGCTTGTAAGAAGCGCTACTAGGGGGAAGAACTGCAGGGGGCATAACTACAGGGGGCACAACTACTGAGGGCACGGCTACAGGGGGCACAACTACAGGGGGCTTAACTACATCACTACAGGGGGCACAACTACTGAGGGCACAGCTACAGGGGGCACAACTACAGGGGGCTTAACTACATAACTACAGGGGGCATAACTACATAACTACAGGAAGCACAGCTACAGGAGGCACAGCTACAGGGAGCACAACTACAGGGGACATAAATGTGGCTATGCCCCTTCCTATGAAGCCACGCCCCTATTTTTTTACGCACGCCTTTGGCGCACATTAACACTGTTTTACCTACGGGGGAGGGGGGGGGGGGGGGGGAGGCTTTTGCCCTGGGCGCTGCAAGGTCTAGAATCGGCCCTGTCCACAGTACTTCTATTTGTCTGAGAACCCAGTGCTTGAGCCTTAGGGCTGGATGTAATACCACCCGGGTTCGATGTCAGTGCAAGCCATCTAGATTCCTGCACTCAGCTCCTACCACTGACCTGCTAGCGTCACTTCTGGAAGCACAAGAATCTCCTGATATGACGGGCAATCCCAACCATGTAGTGCAAGATGGAGGAGGTGAAGTAGCCAGACCCTAAGCGTTCAGTCCAGGGGAATGTCAGATAATTATTTTTGCTATCATGTCACTAAGGAGTTAATCACATCCTGCTCCGGGATGTAATGTATGTGCTCATGTGCTGCAGCGTATACCCCTTTCACACCGCCGCTTCCACCCTGATTATTGCCAGGTTAACCCAGGTCAGGGATAGGCGTGAAAGGGTACCCGAGAAAAATCCCAGGCCCAGTGACCCGGGAATCCAACCTGGGCAGCTTGCAGGTTTGGTGCCGGGAAGGACCGGGTTAAGCAGCAGTGTGAGCGCTCTGACCCGGATCCCATTCAAAGCATTGATGTCATCTCCAAGCGCCAGCAGAACAGTTAACAGTGGAATAAACTGGTTCGGATCTGCTGTATGTAAGGGGTCAGTCCCAAGTCTGACCCGTATTGGAACCGTCTTCTAAATCCCGGTTCAGACAAAGGATTTTGGTGTGAAAGGAGTGGAAGTGAGCCATGAAGTACCAACACAGCGGGTGGCAGCCACTGACCTCCCATCAAACAACGGTATAGGAAAGGCAATTTGCTTCATCAACTTATAAAGAGCAGGGGAGAGGGGGGGGGGGCACGAGAGGTTGCTGTTTAACTTGCTTGGAAACAAGTATCCAGATAAACTGGTGCTACTCATGGAGTGAATAAGCCACTTGCCTTCTGTATAGACCACTGCTTGATGTGGTGTTTTGGGGAGGCCTGCAGGTGCTGTTTGTACCAACGCTTGATGGAGGCCCTGGGCTACCTTTTGGTAATTTTAATTTAATAATACTTTAATATATGTAAAATGTGGCCCAATGTATGTGGGGAAGTGTGCATAGGAAGCGCCTTGAGGGGGTATAGGAAGCGCCTTGAGGGGGCATAGGAAGTGCTTTGAGGGGGCATAGGAAGCGCCTTGACGGGGCATACAAAAGCACCTTGAGGGGGGTATAGGAAGCGCATTGAGGGGGCATAGGAAGCGCCTTGAGGGGGTATAGGAAGCACCTTGGGGGGGTATAGGAAGCGCCTTGAGGGGGCATAGGAAGCGCCTTGACGGGGCATAGAAAGCACCTTGAGGGGGGTATAGGAAGCGCATTGAGGGGGCATAGGAAGCACCTTGGGGGGGTATAGGAAGTGCCTTGAGGGGGCATAGGAAGCGCCTTGACGGGGCATAGAAAGCACCTTGAGGGGGGTATAGGAAGCGCATTGAGGGGGCATAGGAAGCGCCTTGAGGGGGTATAGGAAGCGCCTTGAGGGGGTATAGGAAGCGCCTTGTTAATTAGTGATCACTTATTTGGGCACATTGTGAATGTGGGCACAGTACGCATATGATGATACTTGACATGCAACCCAGGCGATGTGAGGTTACTCTAGCATCATATAAATAGGGGGAAGATGTAGGAAAGCTTCTAAAGAGGGCAAGTGAAGTTGCCCATAGCAACCAATCAGATTCTAGCTACCATTTAGCTTATACAATGACAGAAGCTTTGTAGTTGCTATTTGCAACTTCTCTACTTGTCCTCTTTAGAAGAGGTGATACATCTCTCTCTCTCTCTCTCTCTCTCTCTCTCATAGCACTGACTGTGAGGATCACAGACACAGCTCTGACAGACTGAGGCAGCAGCATCTCTCCCATGGCAACAGAATCCAGTCACGACCTATTTCCCATTGGCTGCCCTTATCGCCTTCCACGCCTCCACACACCGTCTCCCGCACCCATTGGCCAGCGTTGCTCCCGCCTCCTGCCGCACACTGGGTGACCATGACGTCACCGCCGCAGCCGATTGGCCACTTGCCGTTTCTCCTCCAGCGGGCGGAGGGGGAGACCCCTCTGAGCTGGGCCCGTGACGTCAGGCGCGGTGACCGCCATTTTGGAGCGCTGAGTGACGGGCGCACCGGGGGGAAAGCCGTTGCTACTTGCGTTCGCCGCTGTCCGCCCTTCCCCGAGCTGGTACGATGTCCGATAACTACGAAGGGGACGTGCAGCTGGAGGAGACCGGCGAGGAGAAGCAGGTGATGGCGCCCTCCGCCCAGGTGGCTGCCCGTGAGGGGGAAATCAAATCATGGCTCCTGTGCGTGGTGTATGGGGCCCAAGGGGCCCTCAGTGACAGGAGCTGGCATTCTAGTGGCTGACCGGCTGGATAGTGAGGAGGGGCCCTGCCTAGGGAGTGTGGGAGATGTCAGTCACTTTGGGGTTGGGTGTATATGTGTGTATATGTATATATATATATATATATATATATATATATATATATATATATATATATATATATATATATATATATTTTTTTCATTCCATTGGGTTCTCTGTATTAATATCATACTTGCCTACCTGACCCTCTCCATGAGGGAGAAAATGCTCTGTTCCTGGACTTTCCTGGTAATGTATGATTGCCATCACCTGTGGTGAAACACCTTTCTTATCAATTACCTAGCTCACCACAGGTGATGGCAATCATACATTACCAGGAAAGTCCAGGAACTGAGCATTTGCTCCCTCATGGAGAGGGTCAGGTAGGCAAGTATGATTAATATGCATGTAACAGCTACAACATGGAGCCTGATCTATCGATCTCATTAATTATTTATATATATATATATATATATATATATATATATAATGTGTGTGTGTGTATATATATATATATATATATATATATATATATATATATATATATATATATATATATATATATGTGTGTCGGTAGTAATCATTTTGTTTATGTAGAACTTTTCTCCTGGTAGGGCTCAAAGGGGTTAATTAATTTGCAAGTGATGTCCGGCAGCGGTACACAAAATTGTCCCCGGGAATTGCGTTATATTTTATGGTGGCGCCATGAGGGTGCATCCAGAAAAACGCCATCTCAGGGCTGCCGTGATTGCAGTATATCTGCCTCCCCAGATCCTGGTCATCAACTGCGATTGAACTGACCCCTAATGCCCCTTTCAGACATAAGCCAGGTTTTTGTTTACAATTGCGCATTGACCAGTTTATGTCATCCTCTATGCTGAGAGTCCTGGGTCCGCGACACTGCTCGCTAGCAGGGTTTTGCCTGGGACTTGCAACCCAGGTGGACGACCCGGCTTAGGTCTGAAAGGTGTGACCCATGACCTGGTTTACGCTTAAAAGAAAATGATTGGTTGGGGACAGTACAGATGTAGTCACGCTCATCTTACCCGCAGCACGTGCACACTTGCAGAGCCGCCGGTGTGCCTCAGTATGCCAGGCTGCAGCTAGGTATACCAGCCATTCATTCCTATGGCCGTGCCCTTGCATATGCACGCACGTCATAGCGCTGACACAAAAGCCGCTCCAGGTTTGCCGTGGGTAAGAGTCTCGGCAGCAAAGCTGAGCCTAACTACATCTGTAGCTCTTGGAGATGAAATCATCTCCAGGTGACCACTGAATGCCAGAAAACCTGGGTTCTGTGTGAAGGGGGACGCCCCAGGAATAATCGGAAAGTGAGCGATTTTGTGAGAGTTCTTATGTTTATTTTAAAGTGGCAATCCTTTACATGACCAAATCAACCTGGTTTGGCCATGTAAAGGATTGCCACTTTAAAAAAAGCTGGAAAACTCTCACAAAATATCTCACTTTCTGATTCTCCCACCCTATTACATCTTTCCCCACCCATCCATGTTTTTTTTGTTTGTTTTTTAAGCTTGAATCGGACTAATTTTCTTAGCTGTCTCCCTACAAATCATTCTTGTTTTTCAACACCTCTCTGGATGGCTAACAAATATGGCTGCCAAATGGACATCTATTTCTGCATGTACTGTGATGATTGGGTGGTGCACAGAGCAGCCACAAGACGTGTTTGGGGCAGATGTGGAGTTGATCGTATCCCAGTGTGCAGCGTTTATCTGGCATGAATGTGCACTGTGAATGGTCAGCAAATGGTCACATGTAAGTATGGGCGATGCAGAATTCTATGTATTTTGATCACATCTACAGTTACACCTATATCGGGGTGTTCTCGTCCAGCCAGAAGTTGGCCGTAAATTCACCTGTTTGTAAGCGTGTCTTTTGCACCTAGTATAGGACAATTGATCTCTCCAAATTATGACCAGTAGCAAACTAGACCGACACGTCTTCACGTGCTTACAGCTCTGCATATGGGAGAATATGCGTATGCTTCATACTACAAAATAAACCCAGTTTCCTGTCTTCTCTGCATCTCGGTGTGCTATGGTCCGTGTGTTATACAGATGGCCAGCATGCCATGTGACATCAGCAGAACAGCCCACATAGCAGACGGCTCAGAGGGGTGTTCCTAAGCTTCTCTGCTCATTACATGAAGTGACTACATTAGTCACAACACTTGTAATCTGACGAATTATCGACCATTAATTGCAGCCTGAAGAAACAATCCAAGGAGAAATGATAAATAGCGACATTCTCCTTGTAGCCCGTCAGTGATTTATGTTTAGTTTAAAACAAAACAACTTTTTTCCTTGGCAGTGCAGCTTTTAATAACTATGGGGTAAATTCTATTCGGCAATTTAAGAATAGCGCCGGGAATTAGCTCCCGACGCTATTCAATTCAGCTGCTAGTGACCCGCAATTGTCGGGAGTTCTTCTCTCATCCCCGGGGGATGAGAGAAGAAACCCGACAAAAGTGCTGCCTCGCGGCCGGCGCGAGGCTGATTCTGTCGGGAATCAGCCTCGTGCCGGGGAGTTAAGTCGGAGAATGCCCGTTCTCCCGACAATTCAACCTGTTTAGTCGGCGAGAACGGGACATCGCCGACTTAACTGGAGCTGAATTGAATAGCGTCGGGAGCTAATTCCCGGCGCTATTCTTAAGTTGCCGAATAGAATTGACCCCATGTGAGAGCAACATATAAAATGAAAGCTCTGCTCATAAACCCCCTCCCACCTGTCATTCCAGGCATACAGATACCCACTTCATGAGTGATTGGGGGTGATTCAATTCTTCTGGCCCCCATTACTAATGAGCACCAGTTGCCTGCTATTAAATTGTTTGCTGACCAGGTGTGACGGCACAATTTCATACTCGAGGCATCCTGAGGTGGTGAGCAGAAATCTGTGAAAAATCGGCGGTTTGGGTGCGCTTACTTGGACTTTGAAAGGGTATAACTGCGTTACGTGTCTAAACTTGGCGCTTTCGATAAGTGTGATAAGTAATGCTGTCACACCCATTCGGCAAAACAATTGAATAGCTCTGTTGGGCAGCCATTCCTTATCGCCACCCAAAAAATTAGTGGAGGCAGTATCAGAATCCGGTCATTAGGTCGACATGAGTTTGTCACACTTTGTTTTTGTTTTTGTTTTCCTTTTTTTCCATTTTTTTTATTTTATTAATTTTTTTAATTTACTGTTTCATACTTTACGATCCACGTGGATTACGATTGGGAATAGTGACCTTGCCCAAAGCATGGCGAGCGAAGTGAGCCATGTGAGGGTATCCGATACTGTGCACTAATTGGGGTTCCTGGTCACTTTTTACGAAGAAAACACAAAAAAAATGTAAAAAAACTCGTGTTAACTTTTTTCCATGTCGACCTAGTCACTACGACCAACGGTGGTCGACCTAATTACTATCAACCCTGTGATCCACAGCCGCAGGATCATACACAGCTCATTCCCATTGCCAAGTAAACTGCCTGTATGGTTAACTACTACTGTCCAAAATGAGCCCTTTTGTTCTGCCCATGAACTTCCAACATCACCGATTATTACCATTACCCACACTGAGCTAGTGACTAGAAAGGGATTTTGTCAACATCGCTTAATTTGCCAATAATAACTCTGCGTGAGAAACTCGGGGGCTGAGCATGTTGTGTTGGTAAAAGGGTTCAGATTGGTCTGTGTACAGCACCTGCGGCAGTCAGGCTCACATAGTTACACAGAAATATGTAGTCACTAGTAGCTGGCTAAAGGGCCCCATACACTAGAACGATAATGGCCGATTTTGGGCATTCGGCCCGATATATTGAATGAAATTGGTTATTGTGGAGGTGTATCCGATGCGCGTTCCCGTGATCATGTCCGACCCCGCAGGCATGGTTGGGATCACCCAAGATACGTCGTATGCAAAAGGACAGCATACGATGTATCTTGGGCGATCCTGCCGTCCGGAAGGCTGCTGGGGCGATCGCCTGCGACATGACGGTCGGACATGTCGCATAAGTGTATGGGGCCCTTAATGTTGTGAGTACATATAAGTGCTGGATCCTCAGAAGTGCTGGCATAAGCACATTACAAATTACTGAATTCAACTGTGTGCGTGGAAACAAGGTTCTGTGAACAACGTGCCTTTTTAAAAAAAAAATAATGATAATAATTCAGACTTTTTTTAATTTTATTTATGCCTAGGCTGCGCTTTCCTTATAAGTGAATGTGTTATGTGGCCCAGCTGTGCTTTGTGCCTTTGGCTGGAGCTTCTGCATTAGGTGCTGGTCAACACTGCGCGGGCCCTCCGGCAGCACGTGGATCCGTACAGCAACTTGACTCTTTGGGCTTCCACTAGTTCTTGCCACTTACCGGAACCCTGGTTACGGTTCTGTGCTACTGTAATGGGGTTCGGTGGTTATTTAACCTACTTCCACTTGTATTGCCTGATTTTGGAGGCTTTGGCATACCTCCTAGTAGTAGATAAGCTTTCTTACATGAACCATTCGTTTACCGATCTGTATAATGGTGTGTTGGGGGATTTTGTTATCCCCTCCATGTGAAGCACCTGTTGTGTATAAACCCATGTTATATATTGCTCATTTTATGGTTTAAAATAGTGGCTATCAAATTTCTGTTAATTTCTAATTTGGTTACGAATTGTACCTGCTAGCTTAGTTTACGTCCAAGCATTCTGCAGGTACAAATGAGATTGTGTGTGCAGGGCAGAGAGTGCTGCATAGGTTCTGTTCCTGCTACTGTACTTGGGATCTCCGTGAAATAGCAGAGTAATAGTGATGAGATCTGCCTGCTGATGCCTCCAGCCTCTGCTAAGGTCAGATAAGCGATACAGCTGTATAGTGCTAGGCGATGGGTTACTGCAAATTTGGCTTTTACACAGTAAGCATAGGGGATCTGAAGCATACAGCTCGCTCTTTGGTGCCTGATTTTATTATTTGTGGGGGTGCAAACTAGTTAAGGCTTGGGCACATTCCCATCTTCAGATTGCTCCATTCATCTGGCAACTCTGGTTCTCAGCCTGGGGTAATGGGACGTTTAGGGGTGCTTGAAAAATGTTCTGCAATGGTGTGAAAGGGCCAGGTGTCGGAGGGATCTCTTACCCCTAGCATCACAGCAGGGGAAGGCAGTGTGTGGTTCTCCGGCTGTTGTGGAACTAGACAGTGAAGCATGTTTGCCACGATTTTGCTGTTAAGGCATGCTAAAACTGTGTCGGAGCATGCTGGGATGTGTAGTTCAACGGTATCTGGAGTACCTATGCCTGCATCTCAGTAGGTCTCTGATATGTTTTTCCCTGTAAAAGAAGACTTTTTTTTTGAGCACATCTATCATTTTCTGTATAGCGACACCTAAACATTTTATCTAATAGCAATTCTATCTTTTGCAGATGTTTGGGGTACGAGTAACGCTAAAGGGCTGCCAGCTGGAAAACATTCCTATGCTAGATGGATACATAGGACTTTGTATTCATACTTTGTGCCCAACCTTACAGCACGTTGTACCAATGGGACCTGTTACGTGCGTGTTGGGCAACCTCGGTGTCCAGTTCTATAAATCATACACATTGGAAGTAGTGGAGGTTTTCTGTGTGTTGTAGCAAAACTATACACCTGTGCTCATTCCGTACAATGGGGATGATTCCGAGTTGTTCGCTCGCTAGCTGCTTTTAGCAGCATTGCACACGCTAGGCCGCCGCCTACTGGGAGTGTATCTTAGCATAGCAGAATTGCGAACAAAAGCTTCGCTAATTTTCTCGTAACGATTACCCCGCAGTTTGAGTAGCTCCAGACTTACTCAGCCATTGCGACCAGCTCAGTCCTTTTCGTTCCTGGTTTGACGTCACAAACACAGCCAGCGTTCGCCCAGCCACTCCCGCGTTTTGGAACTCGAACGCATGCGTTTTTCCGCACACTCCCATAAAACGTCCAGTTTCCGCCCAGAAACACCCACTTCCTGTCAATCACACAACGATCACCACAGCGATGAAAAAGCTTTGTTATGCCGTGAGTAAAATACCTAACTTTTGTGGAAAATAACTTAGCGCATGCGCTCTGCGAACATTGCGCATGCGCAGTTAGCAGATAATCGCAGTATAGCGAAAATCGGCAACGAGCGAACAACTCTGAATCACCCCCAATGATTGAAGGGGAATCTGTTAAGGGCCCCATACACTTATGCAACATGTCCGTCTGACATGTCGCGGGCGATCACACCCGGCAGCTTCCCGGGGGGCAGGATCACCCAAGATACATCGTATGTCCGTTTGCATACGATGTATCCTGGGCGATCCCAGCCATACCTGCGGGGTCGGACATGATTGAATGTGCAGCACGGTCAATCTGGAGGATCCGATCCTATGCTCACGGGAACATGCATCGGATCCGAAACGCCTCCGAAATGCCCGATTTCATCCGATATATTGGGCCAAATGCCCGAAATCGGATGAAATCGGGCATTATCGTCCTTGTGTATGGTCCCTTTTAGCCGTCGGCTTGTTCTGTCAGCACTGGTCACTGATTCAAAGGGCTTGGATCAACATATGTTCTAGCTTAAAGCTATGGGAAAGGATTGTACACACAACTGATGCAAGGAATATTTGCAAATGAACCTTATCAGCTGTGAAAGTGCAGTAATGATAAATGAAGTTGAGCATACACGATCACTGCTATTTCATTTAGGAGATCCTGCAGAACCGTAAGTGGGTGTATATGGCTCTGCGCTCGTCCTTGCCAAGAAACACCCAGTGACAATCTTGTTTGTCCGCCGTTGACTCCTTTGGGAGAGCGCTATACAGAACATCTTGGGCGTGAGGCAGGGTTGCAGGTAAATTGAGTGTACTGTGCTTCAATGAACAGAAGAAATGAGAAGACTCTATATTGCCTGTACTTGTGTGCGCTCAGTGCCGTGAGACTTCACTCTAACTACACTCCACGAGTGCGCATATACTCCATGCTGCATCCGCTGCCCTGATTGCTGAGATATTGTCATTGGTAATGATGATAAATATTTCCTATTGCTCGGAGTACCTGGAGTGTAAGCTGTGTATTGTGCGGGTAGAAGACACAGGTCAGCATATAGCATGACAGGACTGGTGGGCAATAGACGTGCATGCTTGTACTGTGCACCAATGGCTGTTGTGCAGTATGGTAAGCTGCAATGTTATCTGGAACAAACTTTTACAGATTGCTTTTTTGCTGTGCATGATCCGAACTGTTTACTAATTCTTTTAAGTTTACTAGTAAGCTCCAATATAGTTACCTGTTGTACTATTTATTGTTTCAGGACTCTCAGGAGAAGGAGGCGGTGACCCCTGAGAAGGCAGAGGAGCAAAAACTAAAGGCCAAATACCCCAATTTAGGGCAAAAGCCAGGAGGCTCTGATTTCCTGATGAAGAGGCTTCAGAAAGGGGTAAGTGTGCTGGACATGTTACACTGGTTCCGTTCTCTTCAGCTGCTTCTGGCTCAGCTGTGACTCCTTGTTCATGGTGGTTTTCTAGAGAACATCTGTTTGTATTGTACTTTGTATGGACTATAGTGTAACGAGTACTGGGCCAGTGACATCACCGAGGCACAGGATCCATAATCCTCCAAGGCATCTCAGACTTTATAGTGACCATGAGCTGATAGTAGGGGTTACTTGTGTGTGTGTGTGTGTGGACCCTAACCTGCCGCAGGTAAAACACTGTGGAAATTGACAACACTGATTGGCTGTTGCTTATTTCTATTAATTGTATTGCTTTGCCTTTTTCTAGACAAAGTCGGCAGTCTCTTGTAGTTGATGACATCTGGTAACTACCAGAAGTGTAGTGAGGGGACCTCTGACGTGCTGTGATCCATAAGGGTCCCAGGGAAAGGGTGTGGATCAACAGTGTTATGGTCAACACCAAAGGGTCGGTAGATGAAAGGTTGATAGGATCAGAGGGTTGACATGACATTGGTCAACAAATTGTTGGGGGGGGGGGACAAATCTCGCTTCACTTGCCACTCATCAGGCTCGATGGTAAATCAGGCAAAGTTGAGAAATCATTGAAAAAAAACCCAAAACACATGGGGCGAGCATTTATGTGTCGATCTTTTGTACCTGTCAGAAATATGGTGTCGGCTTATTGACTGTCTACTAATACACTGTCGCTCTATCATCTGCATACCTTAGAGGAGGAGGCTAATGGCAAGACTTGGCCCCATTCACCAAAGGGAATCTCCTCCCAGACATCAGGTGACTTGTGTCCATATGACTGCACACCGTGGATCATTGGGAAGTCAGGCAGAGGGGCGAGTCCTTTGGGTTAGACCATACTTGTGAGGTCAGGAATCATTTAGCCCATTCTGCTATTACATGTGTGATTGGGAGAAGCAGCTGGAAGGTAGACTTTACCCTCTGGAAGCAGGATGGCTGACTACGCCAGAGAGTGGGGAATGTCACTGAGTTATACCGAAGCCTCCACAGATAACTAATCTATGGAGTTTGGCAGGATCAGTATGCATTGTAAGAAAGTTCCTCTTACCGGTATTATCCAATACAGCTAGAACAGCTCAATAGATCTGACCTTTGACAGGAGAGTCCGCATCCCAATCAAGATTGAATGGTATTGCCTTTAAATCACAATAATGTTGGGAGCTCAGTGGGTGGAAAACTGAGGTCCATTGCGTCATTGTGGCAATACATTTTCCAAAACACAGCTTGGTGAAATAGGCTACCCAGAGAACAGATTCACGGTCTTCCCAGTTCAATTTTTCTCATGGAAAGCTCTGGGCTCTATAGACATGGAAAGCATTAACCCCACTGCTACTGTCGTAATAGCTTTATGTCCACTAGTTTTGGGGGGGGGGGGTCCTTAAAAAGTGTACGTTTTAGTCCGTTGTAACTGTAGAAACCCCCGTCCCCCACCTCACCCCCAGCAAGGTCATACGTGACTCTAGGGTTGTTTTCAAAGATCTGCCATTGCTGGACTCGCTGGGCCAGAGCATATGTTGGTTTATGGGTAGCTGTACACCATGTCGATAATCTCAGACGAGCTCGCCCCGCGTGGGTAAATATTATATGGCATGGCCAGTCTTCACTATGCTTCAGTTATAAGCTGGAGAAGACCTGTGCACTGAGTAGACTACTCTAATGGTGTTGGGTAAACTGCTAATATAAAGTGTAGCCCGACTTTTTAGTATATACATAGATAATTACATCCATATATGCAGAGATAAACGAATAACTGGGGGGCTGGTCCGTGTGAAAACCTTTTATTAGTGCATTGAAAAAAAAACAGTACAATAATGACATAACGATCTAATTGACAAAAGCCAGTGCTAGGTATATGCATAAGTATATAAAACACAGACGAATGGTGTACGAGCCTGATAAATGCATAAAGGTAACGGATTGCGGTTGCTGGCATGTGGGTATCCGAACATATGATATAGAAAGCATAGGCGTGTCCAGAGCTCGGCGTCCCTCTCCTCTGCTAACACCTAGATATCCACAGTAGCTGTTATGTCCCCTCTAGTGCTATCCCAGGGGGGTATCTGTCAGTCTCTTGCTGGTTGGTGGCCAGTGAGGCCCTCAGTGATTGTTCACCAGTGTTAGGAGCAGGGAGTGCTGCGGGGCGTCATTGTATACACTTTATGTAGATCTTTACAATATACACTCTGCGGTTTTACACACCCTGGCCCTGCAGCATGGATGCGGTGCTAAACAGTGTATTTTTGATGCTGTCCATATTATTACACACACCTTTGAATCACTAGTTGCTGGGACTATAACCATTTTATTGCTGGCGGTACCAGGAGCATGTGTACATTTTTCTTGGTCCTCACCCCTTCAGGGGCAGCCGGAGCCTGACAATAGCGTCAATGGCATGTAGCCTCTAGAGCAGGGGTTCTCAAGCCAGTCCTTTAGTACCACCAACGGGTCATGTTTTGTGGACTTCTTTAATTATGCACAGGTGAGTTGATTTATTTTGCTGGGTCAGTAATTATTCTACCTCCTTCCACAGACCGAAAACCACAAACATGACCTGTTAGGAAACCTTGAGGGTTGAGGTGATGACCACTGTGCTAGAGTAATATGGAAGTCCTGCAGCAGGAGAATGAGTGCACTGGTTGTGTGGGAGGTAGTGACTTGTGCAGTTATTAGTGAGGACAGGGGAAGTGACATGATGTGAGGCGGGGAATGGAGGCAGCAGGCAGCTACAGACCGAGAGTTATATAGTGGGAGGAGCAGGATCCCCCAACAGCACAGAGTATATCAGGAGATGAGTGATGTGTCAGTGAGGACAGGGCTGTATGTGACAGGGGAAGTGACATGATGTGAGGCGGGGAATGGAGGCAGCAGGAAGCCACAGACTGAGAGTTATATAGTGGGAGGAGCAGGGTCCCCAGCAGCACAGAGTATATCAGGAGATGAGTGATGTGTCAGTGAGGACAGGGCTGTATGTGACAGGGGAAGTGACATGATGTGAGGCGGGGAATGGAGGCAGCAGGCAGCTACAGACTGAGAGTTAAGGCCCATATACACTAGGCGATGTTGAGCTGAGAGCATGTCACTTTTGGGGTGTTGAGCTGCTTTCAGCTCAAAGCCGCCCAGTGTGCATGCCTAAACGATGAGCGCTGATGCGCGCTCCCGCTTCATCGTTGGCGGCCGCCGTTCATCTACTGGTATTACCAGTAGATGAACGTCGGGATGAGTGGCTTTCCATAGCGTCCTGCTATGGAAAGCCGCTCACCCCCGCTGACATCGCTTCGCACGGCGAAAAGCGCTCAGTGTGTATGGACCTTAACAGTTTTAACGGTCAGGGTTCTCCAGCAGCGCAGAGTATATCAGGAGTTGAATCGTGTTAGTAAGGACAGAGCTGGATGTGACGGGGGCAGTGACATGATGTGTGGAGGGGAATGGAGGCAGCAGGAAGGAGGAGGGTCCCCCACCAGCACAGAGTATGTCAGGAGATGAATTGTGTTCGTAAGGACAGGGCTGGATGTGACAGGCAGTGACATGATGTGAGGAGGGGAATGGAGGCAGCAGGAAGGAGTAGGGTCCCCCACCAGCACAGAGTATATCAGGAGATGAATTGTGTTCGTAAGGACAGGGCTGGATGTGACAGGCAGTGACATGATGTGAGGAGGGGAATGGAGGCAGCAGGAAGGAGTAGGGTCCCCCACCAGCACAGAGTATATCAGGAGATGATGTGACAGGGGCAGTGACATGATGTGAGGAGGGTAATGGAGGCAGCAGGAAGGAGTAGGGTTCCCCACCAGCACAGTATATTAAGAGATGATGTGACAAGGGCAGTGACATGATGTGAGGAGGGGAATGGAGGCAGCAGGAAGTCACAGGCTGAGAGTTATATAGTGGAAGGAGCAGGGTCCCCAGCAGCACAGAGTATATCAGGAGGTGAGTGATGTGTCAGTGAGGACAGGGCTGCATGTGACAGGTGTAGTGACATGATGTGAGGAGGGGAATGGAGGCAGCAGGAAGCCACATGAGAGTTATATAGTGGGAGGAGCAGGGTCCCCAGCAGCACAGAGTATATCAGGAGATAAGTGATGTGTCAGTGAGGACAGGGCTGCATGTGACAGGGGCAGTGACATGATGTGAGGAGGGGAATGGAGGCAGCAGGAAGCCACAGACTGAGAGTTATATAGTGGGAGGAGCAGGATCCCCAGCAGCACAGAGTATATCAGGAGATGATGTGACAAGGGCAGTGACATAATGTGCAGAGGAGAATGGAGGCATTTGGTAAGAATAGTTATACTGGGTACACACTTGGCGATATATATCGTCCGTTCAAGTTAACGGCTGATATATAGCTAGTGGGTTGGCGGGTGTAAGCAAACGATATGTCTGTGAATGATTGGCTGTGCAGCACAGCAGATGGTTGATATATATGAAGATAGATCCGTGCATTGGGCTGTGTATACGGGTAGTCTGCTGACCCGCCCATACACTTGCTGCAGCGACATCTCCATTGAGTATGCACAATTTAATGCCCACCCAGTTGAAACGTCAGGCACGACACATCGGGCGGACGACTGGTAAGTGTGTCTACACTATCCAGTCGTCCGGTCGCCCAGGTGTGTACCCAGCTTAAGTTTATAGAGCAGCACCCGCTGGTTAGACTTGTGATACCATATGTACTGTAACTCTAATCTGGAATTCCTACACATATCTTGTTTTGGTTTTGCAGCGTAAGGACTGCGCTGTACATGTCGGTCTCCTATAATGGTGTTGCCATACTAACTTTACAGGGGAAAAACATCTTACTGACACCTTACCTGAAACTCCTGTAATCGGTCACCAGATCAGCCGCTGTTTTAGGGTTCATTGTCAGCTGGAGACATCGGGTACTGCTACATCAGATCCCAAACAGTATCAGATAGTGGAGGAATAGAAAACAAATCGCCGTTTCCAGTGAAGCAGAGGAGAAGTTGTCGATGGCGATTATGTAAAGTCCGTGGTCTCCATGTCATACAGTAACTCCCCTGTACCTTAGTGATAATAGGGGGGCTTGTTGTTCTTTTAAACTTCTGTTATTACAAGCTTAGCCGTGCAGAACAGGAACATGAAAATAAGTTGCTTGGTATCCCGTCACCTCTGTCCTGTCTACAGTGACCATCTATAGATGCCTCAACATATTTGCTGATGCCTCCATGAGACATACATGACCTGCGTCATCTTGTGGCAAGAAAGGTGTTCTACGCCTAAAGACCCCCATACACTACAACGATATGTCTGAGGCTGAAGTCGGAGGCGATTTCCCTTGAACTCTCCCGAGTGTGGTTCCATATGATTTGGTACATTTTGCATGCGATATATCTTATGCGACCACAGCCATGCCTGCGGGAACCGACATATCACGAGTGCAGTACTAACTATCTAGGGGAGCCAATCCGACCCTCACGGGAATGCGCATTGGATCGGATACACCTCCAAAATGCCCGATTTCACCCGAAATATCGGCCTGAAATTGGCTTAAATCGGGCATTATCGTTCTAGTGTATGGGGCCCTTTAAGGTCATGTTTACTCGGAACCCTGGTGTGTGATGACTGACGGTTACCCCCATATGGTAAGGTCAGGAACTCCCCAGTAAGGACAGACTGCGTTCACTGGCCAGATGGTGTAGATTTTGCTCAAAAGTATATTAAACGTATTCTTGTCATTATGTCATCCTGTACGTAACGCCACACTCCCCCTATAATGTCAGGGGTAAAAAGGCAACATCTAAGCTCTGTACCTCCTTCTAGACCTCATGTTACTATCAACAACAATCAAATGGTACAAATGGTTTTTCCTTTTACTGATTTTTGGACTGTGTCTCTTTAAATAGGTTTTTGCATAGTGCGAATTGCTGTTTAGTTGTTGTTTTTTTGTGTGTGTCTAATTCGGGATAAGTTTTATTTTCTTTGTAGTATGTTAGAAGACCTCTGTTTTAATAACTGTGTAGTGTGTAAAGAATAGGCTTATCTTAGATTCTGCATGTTTATTTGTTCACAGGTGGCTCCTCACCATTTATCCTAAAATGTAATAGTGTATAGATGTAAAATTGTATTTATGGCCATGTTATCAGTCTTGCAGCTGTAACCATTCCATGGCAGCAAGTGACAGATCTTCCTGTCACTCCCAATCTCAAGCCAGATTGACCAGAGAGTCCATGCAGGGAGGGCTAGTGAGAAGCCATGCAGTTGTAGCGAGACAGTAGATGTCTGCGGTAGCGTCTTGTTGGTACTGTAACTCGGAGCCAGCAGGTTGACTAGGTGTTCAGCTTGTGTTATATTGCTTACTCAAGGTCAGTACCTGTCATAAATCTTTGTTGTTGTTGCAGCAAAAATACTTTGATTCGGGAGACTACAATATGGCAAAGGCCAAGATGAAGAACAAGCAACTGCCATGTGCTGGTCCTGACAAAAACCTCGTAACAGGCGACCACATCCCAACGCCGCAGGACCTTCCGCAGAGAAAGTCATCACTCGTTACCAGCAAGCTAGCAGGGTAACCTGCCGCTACAGACCGGACTTGTCCACAGCTCACTGTACCATAGAGCTGGGAAGGTGGGAGGACTCTTGCATAAACTCATCACCTCGTTAGCGCTGGAAGGGCTGGTGCCTCATTCTCATGCAATGCCACACTAGCCTTTCCTACCTTGACTGATATAAGCTACTAGTCGCTTTCCAAGCCAGCAAGATGTTGTGTGACTACAGATTTGCAGTGGGTGATGGACAAAGTGTGTGATGAGTTCTTGGTGCAGACAAATTGGCTCAGACAGTTACCTGACTGTTATATATAATGTAAGATATATATATCTATGGGTTTTGCATTCCCTTTGTTTGTGTGACTCGGGCATGCTGGAGACTAGTCACATTGGCGGAAATGATTCCTGGGACAAGATTGGCCGTGTGAGTGAACTAAACGGGTGCAGTGCGTCTTCTGTTGCGAGGCCAGTAGTGCAAGGCTTTGCATGGATGAGGTGACCCAGTGCCACATCACTGTGTAAGATAACGGAACGCGCGAAGGCTTCGCCATATCTGTGAGCGGCTAGGGTGGTCTGACTGATGTGGTGCAACGTTGTACGTAGGCTTTCTCTGTCTCTAGTGCAAACGGTACATTGTGTGAGTAGCCTGTACTCCTGCCATTGTTTATGTTGGCGCATTCATTAACAAAGTAAAAACCTAGTCACAATTTTACAGTATAACAGTGGTGGTCCTATACTTCTGGTTTAAAACCATTATCCACACACCGTGGAAGTGGCCGCCATTTTGTAGGAGTAGCCAATATAAATGAGCTAGTGAAACCTATGAAATATTAGGAAAATCGACTCTCCCTCCTCTCTCTCTCTCTCTCTCTCTCTCTCTTTCTCTTTCTCTTTCTCTTTCTCTTTCTCTTTCTCTTTCTCTTTCTCTTTCTCTTTCTCTTTCTCTTTCTCTTTCTCTTTCTCTTTCTCTTTCTCCCTCTCCCTCTCGTTGGCCTTTGTTACTGCTGGTATTTAGAGGGGCAGATTGCTTTTAGAGAAAAATGTCTGAAAAATCAGCTAGTGTAATTGGTCTGTATGGTACTGTGAAGTATTGTAGCTTTTACCTTTTGCTTTGTTTGGTTTTATTACCAAGCTGTCAGAAGAGCATGCACCACAGAAAGCCAACAGCCGAAAGGACTTAAAAAAAAAAGGTTTGCCCGCGGTGGAGGTAATTCCATAGCCTTCCTTCCCTTTCACTAGAACATTCATGGAGGATTCTCTTTCTTTCAGACCCATGACATTGTATGTGACCCCCCTCCCCCATTCTACACGTAGCCGAGAGCTACAGGAAACTAAACTATGATTGGTTGAAATGACAACAGGTTCCCTATTGGACAAGTGACGCAACATCCAAGCATATGTCTGCGGTTTTTGCCAGTGCATCCGATCCCCGGTCTCATTATGAGCAAGTACAGCGGTGTGTCACCAAAAAAAATGCCCCGTTTGGTAAAAACAAAGGACACTTTAAAACCCTTTTCAATAGAATTTTCTATAAAACTTTTAGGACCACCTAAAATACCCAGACCGATCCATTCATTTATAGTTAAACTATTACTGCGGTATTTTACAACCTCTGTGGTTTGAAATGTTTTCATAGTTGAATCTTAGCCACAAATATGTGTGTATATACATATATATTCTCATAGTCACGTATTCAATCTATTTAGAAGACTTACTCTGGGTGTATACATTAGAATGTCTTCATCTAAAATGGTTTTTGGCTATAGCTTCGTATATCTCTGCTTACCTTCGGTGTGGTCTTCCTCGCAGGGTATAAAACACAACCCACAGAACTTGGTTGGGTTGCCAAAGAAAATGACCACCAATTTGAACACAAATGATGGGTCACCGCAAGCTACGCCAGTCATGAATGTGTTGCATTACTGAAGACGCTTGCTATGGTGATAAACCTTCTAGCCGTTACGCTTTATCTTACAGTGCAAGCTGCATTCCTGTTTCTCCGCTGTGCATTGCAGGCGCCACATAGTACCCCTCCGTTTTGCTTTTTAAGGTTCAGGATAAATTGGTAAGAATGACACACAAAAAAAGAGTTTCAAGCTACCCAAACTTCACATAAGCAAAGTACACACAAGACCGGTTCTAATTGTTCCCCGTCACATCATTTTGTTGAGTCGTTTTTCTCCAGCATGTGAAGGATGTACACACGTGGACTGGCTAATGAATACCTATATCTGTACAGTAAAAATGTTAAGTCCAGATTTTCTTTTCTTCATTTTATTTGAGCAAATATATACAGTCTTATATGGTGTATGTACAGAATTTTTGTAATTTGTATTACTAAAACATAAATTTGTGCACTCAGTTGAGCACTTGCAGTAACGTACAACAAAATATGTACCGAATGCTGTATTTGGGTAAAACGTGTGATGTAAGATCGGGGAATGAGCACAGTGAAATGCGTTGGTTATTGAGAGGAAAGTGTAAAATAAGGGTTGGACTGTATGTAGTGCACCTTATATGCAGCCTAAATAATGTGCATGGATGGACATATAAGAACTTCTGGTTCATTAAAGGTTATCTGCACAAAACTTTTTTCCTTCTTGGGTTAAGTCTGTTTTATTTGGAGCTTTACAGCAAACCAACAAAACCTCTGATGGAATATGTAATCCAGTGTAAGACATAAATGATTGTGTATAAGCAAGCAACTGGGCAAAAACATGCTGCTCTGAATGTGGGGCAGATGTAACATGTGCACAGTTAGATTTGGGTGTGTTGAATCTGAAATCTAAATTGCAGTGTAAAATTAAAACTGTCTCACATTTGTGGGCTACATGCAAAAGCAGCCAGTATTTACCCTGCACAGAAACAATATAAATGTATTTGCTCCCCTTGCCTTGCAAAATGGTTTGTTCCAGATACAAACTTGCATTCTTTTCTCTGCTGTGCTTCTAAATCCGAACCAAGCTCACTGATTCCAGAGCCTTTGAGCGGCTGAAGATGCCTACAACCCTAGCAGTAACTCACCATTGTAGAATCTGATCAATTTGTAACCTATTTGGTGTCTTACATGCTTCATGTGTATTCTGTAGCCAAGCTCCACCCACTTGTGTTCAACTCAAGCAGTCTATGATGACAATACATCGGTGTGACCCGCTAATGTATACTTGGAACATGTGTCCAAGCCTCAACTTAACTCTGTTTAGATGGGTTTAGCCGTTTTAGACTTCTAAACCCTGTCTGTTTGAGTGCGCAATGTGCAGGGGCGCCCAAACACAATTGAATTGTGACAGCAACTGACATAAGTACAGAGGCCGTGCTCAGGGAAGGGACTTGGAAGACGAACTGACATAAGTACAGAGGCCGTGCTCAGGGAAGGGACATGGTCTTATTAAAGCAGTGGCCTCTTTAATAAGTAGGTCACTAAATGCTGACATGTCGCCTTTAGAACACTCTGTCCACATGCAGAATTTACTTCGATGAGTCGACAGGCCTGACACTGTAGAATATTAATATGTTAGCAGCTTCCAATTTGCCCCTTTTACATTTAGTTGTGTGTGATGTTAGGGCGCCATATTAGTTTTCACTTTTGTAACTTACCCAGCGGAAAATATTAAATGAACATTCTGCATTTCCCAGCGTGACCATTCCTTCTGCTGCCTAGCATGTTCTGTTAGCCTATGGAATATGACCCATTACATAACTAAATCTCTAAAACGCCTCATATAAACCAATTACAGATTAGCTGTTGGAAGATCTCTTAAAATAAGTGCTCTTGACCTATATCATAGGTTTCTGGATTAAGAGTATAATACCTTTTGTTGTAATGCCATTTTCTCTATCGTCCTAGTGGATGCTGGGGTTCCTGAAAGGACCATGGGGAATAGCGGCTCCGCAGGAGACAGGGCACAAAAAGTAAAGCTTTAGGATCAGGTGGTGTGCACTGGCTCCTCCCCCTATGACCCTCCTCCAAGCCTCAGTTAGATTTTTGTGCCCGGCCGAGAAGGGTGCAATCTAGGTGGCTCTCCTAAAGAGCTGCTTAGAAAAGTTTAGCTTAGGTTTTTTATTTTACAGTGAGTCCTGCTGGCAACAGGATCACTGCAACGAGGGACTTAGGGGAGAAGAAGTGAACTCACCTGCGTGCAGGATGGATTGGCTTCTTTGGCTACTGGACATTAGCTCCAGAGGGACGATCACAGGTACAGCCTGGATGGTCACCGGAGCCTCGCCGCCGGCCCCCTTGCAGATGCTGAAAAGAGAAGAAGGTCCAGAATCGGCGGCAGAAGACTCCTCAGTCTTCTTAAGGTAGCGCACAGCACTGCAGCTGTGCGCCATTGCTCTCAGCACACTTCACACGGCAGTCACTGAGGGTGCAGGGCGCTGGGAGGGGGGCGCCCTGGGAGGCAATGTAAACCTATTTTTTGGCAAAAAATACCTCACATATAGCCTCCGGGGGCTATATGGAGATATTTAACCCCTGCCAGAATCCGTTGAAGAGCGGGAGACGAGCCCGCCGAAAAAGGGGCGGGGCCTATCTCCTCAGCACACAGCGCCATTTTCCCTCACAGAAAGGCTGGAGGGAAGGCTCCCAGGCTCTCCCCTGCACTGCACTACAGAAACAGGGTTAAAACAGAGAGGGGGGGCACTAATTTGGCGTTAGAAATATATAAAAAGATGCTATAAGGGAAAACACTTATATAAGGTTGTCCCTATATAATTATAGCGTTTTTTGGTGTGTGCTGGCAAACTCTCCCTCTGTCTCTCCAAAGGGCTAGTGGGTCCTGTCCTCTATCAGAGCATTCCCTGTGTGTGTGCGCTGTGTGTCGGTATGTGTGTGTCGACATGTATGAGGACGATGTTGGTGAGGAGGCGGAGCAATTGCCTGTAATGGTGATGTCACTCTCTAGGGAGTCGACACCGGAATGGATGGCTTATTTAGGGAATTACGTGATAATGTCAACACGCTGCAAGGTCGGTTGACGACATGAGACGGCCGACAAACAATTAGTACCGGTCCAGACGTCTCAAAAACACCGTCAGGGGTTTTAAAACGCCCGTTTACCTTAGTCGGTCGACACAGACACAGACAGGGACACTGAATCCAGTGTCGACGGTGAATAAACAAACGTATTCCTTATTAGGGCCACACGTTAAGGGCAATGAAGGAGGTGTTACATATTTCTGATACTACAAGTACCACAAAAGAGGGTATTATGTGGGATGTGAAAAAACTACCTGTAGTTTTTCCTGAATCAGATAAATTAAATGAAGTGTGTGATGATGCGTGGGTTCCCCCCGATAGAAAATTATTGGCGGTATACCCTTTCCCGCCAGAAGTTAGGGCGCGTTGGGAAACACCCCTTAGGGTGGATAAGGCGCTCACACGCTTATCAAAACAAGTGGCGGTACCGTCTATAGATAGGGCCGTCCTCAAGGAGCCAGCTGACAGGAGGCTGGAAAATATCATATAAAAGTATATACACACATACTGGTGTTATACTGCGACCAGCGATCGCCTCAGCCTGGATGTGCAGAGCTGGGGTGGCTTGGTCGGATTCCCTGACTAAAAATATTGATACCCTTGACAGGGACAGTATTTTATTGACTTTAGAGCATTTAAAGGATGCATTTCTATATATGCGAGATGCACAGAGGGATATTTGCACTCTGGCATCAAGAGTAAGTGCGATGTCCATATCTGCCAGAAGATGTTTATGGACACGACAGTGGTCAGGTGATGCAGATTCCAAACGGCACAAAGGTGTATTGCCGTATAAAGGAAGAGAAGTTATTTGGGGTCGGTCCATCGGACCTGGTGGCCACGGCAACTGCTGGAAAATCCACCGTTTTTACCCTAAGTCACATCTCTGCAGAAAAAGACACCGTCTTTTCAGCCTCAGTCCTTTCGTCCCTATAAGAGTCATATTTGCCCAGGGATAGAGGAAAGGGAAGAAGACTGCAGCAGGCAGCCCATTCCCAGGAACAGAAGCCTTCCACCGCTTCTGCCAAGCTCTCAGCATGACGCTGGGACCGTACAGGACCCCTGGATCCTACAAGTAGTATCCCAGGGGTACAGATTGGAATGTCGAAACGTTTCCCCCTCGCAGGCTCCTGAAGTCTGCTTTACCAAGGTATCCCTCCGACAAGGAGGCAGTATGGGAAAAAATTCACAAGCTGTATTCCCAGCAGGTGATAATCAAATTACCCCTCCTACAACAAGGAAAGGGGTATTATTCCACACTATATTGTGGTACTGAAGCCAGAAGGCTAGGTGAGACCTATTCTAAATCTAAAAAAATTTGAACACTTACAAAGGTTCAAATCAAGATGGAGTCACTCAGAGCAGTGATAACGAACCAGGAAGAAGGGGACTATATAGTGTCCCGGGACATCAGGGATGCTTACCTCCATGTCCCAAATTTGCCCTTCTCACTAAGGGTACCTCAGGTTCGTGGTATAGAACTGTCACTGTCAGTTTCAGACGCTGCCGTTTGGATTGTCCACGGCACCCCGGGTCTTTACCAAGGTAATGGCCGAAATGATGATTCTTCTTCGAAGAAAAGGCGTCTTAATTACCCCTTACTTGGACGATCTCCTGATAAGGGCAAAGTCCAGGGAACAGTTGGAGGTCGGAGTAGCACTATCTCGGATACTGCTACAACAGCACGGATGGATTCTAAATATTCCAAAATCGCAGCTGATCCTGACGACACGTCTGCTGTGCCTAGGGATGATTCTGGACACAGTCCAGAAAAAGGTGTTTCTCCCGGAAGAGAAAGCCAGGGAGTTATCCGAGCTAGTCAAGAACCTCCTAAAACCAGGAAAAGTGTCAGTGCATCATTGCACAAGGGTCCTGGTAAAAATGGTGGCTTCCTACGAAGCAATTCCATTCGGCAGATTTCACGCAAGAACTTTTCAGTGGGATCTGCTGGACAAATGGTCCGGATCGCATCTTCAGATGCATCAGCGGATAACCCTATATCCAAGGACAAGGGTGTCTCTCCTGTGGTGGTTACAGAGTGCTCATCTTCTAGAGGGCCGCAGATTCGGCATTCAGGATTGGATGCTGGTGACCACGGAGGCCAGCCCGAGAGGCTGGGGAGCAGTCACACAAGGAAAAAATTTCCAGGGAGTGTGATCAAGTCTGGAGACTTTTCTCCACATAAATATACTGGAGCTAAGGGTAAATTTATAATGCTCTAAGCTTAGCAAGACCTCTGCTTCAAGGTCAGCCGGTATTGATCCAGTGGGAAAAACATCACGGCAGTCGCCCACGTAAACAGACAGGGCGGCACAAGAAGCAGGAGGGCAATGGCAAAAACTGCAAGGACTTTTCGCTGGGCGGAAAATCATGTGATAGCACTGTCAGCAGTGTTTCATTCCGGGAGTGGAAACTGGGAAGCAGACTTCCTCAGCAGGCACGACCTCCACCCGGGAGAGTGGAAACTTCATCGGGAAGTTTTTCCACATGATTGTGAACCGTTGGGAAATACCAAAGGTGGACATGATGGCGTCCCGTCTGAACAAAAAACGGGACAGGTATTGCGCCAGGTCAAGAGACCCTCAGGCAATAGCTGTGGACGTTCTGGTAACACCATGGGTGTACCAGTCGGTGTATGTGTTCCCTCCTCTGCTTCTCATACCTAAGGTACTGAAAATTATAAGACGTAGAGGAGTAAGAACTATACTCATGGCTCCGGATTGGCCAAGAAGGACTTGGTACCCGGAACTTCAAGAGATGCTCACAGAGGACTTATGGCCTCTGCCGCTAAGAAGGGACTTGCTTCAGCAAGTACCATGTCTGTTCCAAGACTTACCGCAGCTGCGTTTGACGGCATGGCGGTGGAACGCCGGATCCTAAGGGAAAAAGGCATTCCGGAAGAGGTCATTCCTACCCTGGTCAAAGCCAGGAAGGAGGTGACCGCACAACATTATCACCACATGTGGCGAAAATATGTTGCGTGGTGTGAGGCCAGGAAGGCCCCACGAAGAAATTTCAACTCGGTCGATTCCTGCATTTCCTGCAAACAGGAGTGTCTATGGGCCTCAAATTGGGGCCCATTAAGGTTCAAATTTCGGCCCTGTCGATTTTCTTCCAGAAAGAATTGGCTTCAGTTCCTGAAGTCCAGAAGTTTGTCAAGGGAGTATTGCATATACAACCCCCTTTTGTGCCTCCAGTGGCACTGTGGGATCTCAACGTAGTTCTGGGATTCCTCAAATCACATTGGTTTAAAACCAGTCAAATCTGTGGATTTGAAGCATCTCACATGAAAAGTGACCATGCTCTTGGCTCTGGCCTGGGCCAGGCGAGTGTCAAATTGGTGGGTTTTTTCTCAAAAAAGCCCATATCTATTTGTCCATTCGGACAGGGCAGAGCTGCGGACTCGTCCCCAGTTCTCTCCCTAAGGTGGTGTCAGTGTTTCACCTGAACCAGCTTATTGTGGTGCCTTGCGCCTACTAGGGACTTGGAGGACTCCAAGTTGCTGGATGTTGTCAGGGCCCTGAAAGTATAGGTTCCAGGACGGCTGGAGTCAGGAAAACTGACTTGCTGTTATCCTGTATGCACCCAACAAACTGGGTGCTCTTGCTTCTAAGCAGACTATTGCTAGTTGGATGTGTAATACAATTCAGCTTGCACATTCTGTGGCAGGCCTGCCACAGCCAAAATATGTAAATGCCCATTCCACAAGGAAGGTGGGCTCATCTTGGGCGGCTGCCCGAGGGGTCTCGGCTTTACAACTTTGCCGAGCGGCTATTTAGTCAGGGGCAAACACGTTTGTAAAATCCTACAAATTTGATACCCTGGCTAAGGAGGACCTGGAGTTCTCTCATTCGGTGCTGCAGAGTCATCCGCACTCTCCCGCCCGTTTGGGAGCTTTGGTATAATCCCCATGGTCCTTTCAGGAACCCCAGCATCCACTAGGACGATAGAGAAAATAAGAATTTACTTACCGATAATTCTATTTCTCGGAGTCCGTAGTGGATGCTGGGCGCCCATCCCAAGTGCGGATTATCTGCATTACTTGTACATAGTTACAAAAATCGGGTTATTATTGTTGTGAGCCATCTTTTCAGAGGCTCCGCTGTTATCATACTGTTAACTGGGTTCAGATCACAGGTTGTACAGTGTGATTGGTGTGGCTGGTATGAGTCTTACCCGGGATTCAAAATCCTTCCTTATTGTGTACGCTCGTCCGGGCACAGTATCCTAACTGAGGCTTGGAGGAGGGTCATAGGGGGAGGAGCCAGTGCACACCACCTGATCCTAAAGCTTTACTTTTTGTGCCCTGTCTCCTGCGGAGCCGCTATTCCCCATGGTCCTTTCAGGAACCCCAGCATCCACTACGGACTCCGAGAAATAGAATTATCGGTAAGTAAATTCTTATTTTAAGGCACTATTCCCCGTGCAGCTGACACAACTGTCCCGGATAATACAAACTGTTACTGGAACTGCCACCATTAGGTGTCCTATTAATGTATCTCTTCAGAATTCCGGTCACTCTATTATAAGTTGTCCTATTAATGTCACTTTTTAGATTTATTTAGTTTTACAGAATTTTATCTACTTTAATTTGTCTTGCTGTCTTCGAACTCTTTCTTTCTGAGCAGAAAACCTCGTCCCGGCACTGATTAGCCCCACCATACAACGATCGGTAGGCTGGATTCAGCCCTATGCACTGCAAAATGTCTTGTGAGTGTGCAGGGTACTTTTTTTCTGAAGTCTGGTCATCTGAATAGGGGGGTGGGGGGCATAGGTCATTAAGCTATACAATAGTGAAAACACCATCCAAATGCATCCAGTAGTTGCGTGATGCCGGAATGAACAGACAGACAAACACAGACAAAAACTGAGTCATATTTTTTTTCTGTCTAGTTCATAAACAATCCCTAGAAGTATAAACAAAATTGCTATGTACAGACACAATCCTTACAGTTGTATTATATGTATAGATATATATTTTATATGTATTTGTGTGTATCCTCAATACGCTATGCACTGCGAGATGTCTGGCATGAGTGAGCCTACTGTGCCCAAGCAACTCTCGGCGTCTTTTGCATCGATGTGCGAATAATGCGTAAAAGCAGACTCTGCTGATTAAAATTATATGCTGCAAGTTGCACAGTTTTACATTTTGGATTCCTGGCACATTTTCAACAAAAAAAAAAGGGCGTCACATACTAACCACATGTCACAGAAGGTGTGTCGCTATCCTATGCCTGCACGCCCTGAGGGGGGGGGGGGTCAGTCAGCTGCTTCACACCACAAGAGAGAGACACGTGCTAGTAGTCTTTAGCCTTAACAAATCTCAACTCTAGTGGAGGGTACACACCATACTATGTGCATGATTTATCGTTCCCACCCAAGTTGGAATGATATGTATGAAATGTCTTGTAGTGTGCACCCAGCTTAAGTTCTACAGACCTGTGCGTGACAAACTGCCAGCACAAGAAACTTACACTCCAGTCATTAAACAGTGTCACTGGCAGTCTGCCGATCATTGTCTATTGTCAGCTGGAGAGTGACTTATTTATCTAGTGGTGACTGGGCAAACCGCACACGGTATTTGTGGAGTTGAATGCTGGCCCACAAGTACCAGTGGTGTCATACTGTAATTACAGTCCCTTGTGAGGACATCAAAGTGAAGCTGGAAACGGGCAATTTAAATGTTTTTAATTTTGACAGTTTTCATACTGTTAAATACCTGCTCATTGAGAGAGGCTTGTTTTTTTTTTTTTTTTTATAGCATTAATAAATAATTTTGTTGTGCTTACCACTGGCACGATAGCTGTGCAAAATGCATAGTGTTTTCTTGTGCAGAGAACTGTGTTCTGGGTGAGTGTGCGGTGGGGAATGAGTCCTGTAGTGAGGTTTTGTCTGAAATAATAATTCTGACGCCATATAGGCTGCAATATTATAAACTATGGAAGCGGGGATGGCAAACTGCGCACTATTGAGATGGGACAGCCGCCCGTGTGGAGAGTGCTTGAGCTCCCTAAAGTGGCTCAAAAATGTGTAAGAAAAGTGGACTCTCCTACTCTGGCGCTGGTCCCTCTGGTCTACTTGAATGATGAAAATCCAGGATTGGCAGGTTATGAGGCTAGGAATGTATGGTTAAATACACTTATGTCGTGGTATTTGATAAAAGTGAGTGATTTAATACACAACAATTAATAATATAAACACAATACTGACATAAAATCAATGTAAATAAAATGAACTGTGACGTGCTGTCTGGGAGAATAGAGTGCTATCTGTGTAGGTGGAAGAGCCGCAGGAGGTGGAAAGGCAGGGTACCCCGGGAAAATACCCTGCTGGTGGCTCCTCAAATAAAATTCCACAAAGAAAGACAGGAAACAGTCCAAGAAAAGTCCAGTGGTGTTCAGCGCAACAAGGTATCGCCAACGTGTTTCAGGACAGCCTGGTCCCTTCCTCGAGGCTAGATACTTTTTGTGGCCGTGATCCTGTGTTAATAAAGGGTCTCCCAGCCAATGGAAAACGGCCACGAGCAGCGGGAAATCCACTTCTGGTTCGGAGTAACCCGGAACCGGAAGTAGATGATGCGTTCGAAACGGAAGTGACGGCTGTATGCGGAAGTCCTGTGCGTTCCAAGACCTGAATTGAAGTCTGCGATAAGTCCCCAGATGATGTATAGGCCGTGATGGATAGGCAGGGTCACAAATGGAGTGGGATCTTTTGATGTGATCACTGAAAGGGATTCCCATAACGATGATGTCATGTTTCCATAGTGTTCCCGATCATGAAAAGTAATAAGAATAACCAAATTAGTTATATGAGTGAAATTAATTATTAAATGAACTCGTAATGAATATATATATATATGAATTTGACTAAGGTGTTTGGAATGTGAGCTGTATCTATGGCAACAGAATAATATTGAAAATTGATTGATATAAAGCTCTCATGTAAATGATAAGTCCGGGGAAGGAGATGTCACTATAGTGGAAACAAGATGGTATAATTGGTTAGAGGAACCACTTGATCTCAAAGTCTTTTATTTTTTTTTTAATGTAAAACCTAAATCTACGACCACATTTCCTGTCACAAAGGAATTAAACACTCTTTTTAAAGAGGTGCGGGTTAATCCTGATAAGAAATTTCAAACTGCTACACGGTTGCTAAACTCTTTCCCTTTTTCTCCAGAGGATAGGAAGGTGTGGGAAAATCCCCCTAATGTGGACACCTCAGTATCCAGGCTGTCACGAAAAATTGTACTGCCTGTACCTGGTGCTATCTTCCTAAAAGACCCTGCTGATTGTAAAATTTAAACTACACTCAAATCCATTTACAGTCGCACAGAGGCCCACCATTGCCTGTGGTTGGATCACAAGGGCCATGGTAAAATGGTCTGGTAATATAATTGAGGGGTTTGACACTATGCCGCAAAATGAGATCCTAACTCTACTGCAGCATATTCAGGATGCTGCTAACTGCATGAGTGAGGCAATCAAGGAGATAGGCCTCATTAATGCCAGCTCCACGGCTATGGCGGTGGGAGCTCGCAGAGCCCCATGGCTGCGACAATGGACAGCGGATGCCAATTCCAAAAAGGGTGTGGAGAATCTTCCCTTCACGGGGGATGCTTTGTTTGGTGAGGAACTGAACAAGTGGATTTCGCAAGCAACGGCAGGTAAGTCGACTTATCTGCTGTCTGCAGTTCCTCCGGCTAGACGCCCTTACCCCAGTCTCTCTACAGTCCTTTCGTGTGGCCAGATTTAGAGGCAGAGCCAGGGGTGCCTCAAATGCAGCTAGAGAAAATCAAGGTAAATCTTGCAGACCAGCGGCAGCTGGATCAATGGACCAGACTTCCGGATCTTCCTCCACGAAGCCCTACCAGTGACGGTTGGTCCCAGCTGCAGGAGGACTTTCAGGTGGGTGCTTGACTGCAGTATTTCGCCCAGGTGTGGGCGAGGTCCTGCCGGGGCCCCTTGGGTAAGAGGCCTAATATCCCAAGGATATCGGTTGGAGTTTCAGACACTCTCCTCACAGATTCTTCAGGTCAGGCTTACCAGCTTCATCTGTAGCAAGAGTTACCTTACAGGATGCCATACAAAAACTACTACAAACACAGGTTATTGTCCCGGTCCCTCCTCTGCTCCGAAGCAAGGGGTTTTACCCAAGCCTGTTCGTGGTACTGAAACCGGACAGTTCGGTACGGCCGATCTTGAACCTCAAATCTCTGAACCCTTATCTGTGAGTGTTCAAGTTCAAGATGAAACTTTAAGAGCGGTGGTCTCTGGCCTGGACAAAGGGGAATTCCTGGTATTTCTGGATATCAAGCATGCATATCCCAATATGGCTCCCTCATCAGGCTTATCTCAGATTTGCAGCACAGGACCGCCACTTCCAGTTTCGGGCCTTGCCTTTTGGCCTCTCAACTGCACCGAGGGTGTTCACAAAGTTATGGGGGAAATGATGCTACAACCCCGCATGATGGTAGTGAACATCGTCCCTTACTTGGACGATCTCCTCATAAAAGCAGTGTCCAGAGAACGACTGTTGAAAAGCATCAACCTGACTCTGCGTCTTCTTACGGACCATGGGTGGAACCTAAATCTCAAAAAAATCACACCTGGAACAGTCGCAGAGACTTCAGTCCCTGGGGATGATACTGGACACAGTGTCTCAGAAAGTGTTTCTCCGTATGGACAAAGCCTTGACAATTCAGGCTATGGTCTGCTCCATGCTCAAGCCCCACAAGATCTCAGTGCACCTTTGCATCCGCCTACTAGGCAAGATGGTGGCCTCCTACGAGGCAATTCAGTACGGAAGGTTTCATGCCCGTCCGTTCCAACTGGATCTGCTAGACAAGTGGTCGGGGTCGCACCTACACATGCACCAGAGGATCTCTCTTTCGCCAAAAGCGAGGATTTCTCTGTTCTTGTTGCAGATTTCTCACCTAGTGGAAGGTCGACGGTCTGGAATCCAGTCTTGGATTCTTTTGACCACGAATGCGAGCCTCCGCGGTTGGGGTGCTGTGACCCAAGGGGCTCAGTTCCAAGGAAGGAGGTCGCGTCAGGAGGCTTCTCTTCCGATAAACATTCTGGAACTCCAGGCGAGTTACAATGCCCTTCTACAGGCCTCCTATCTCCTCCAACATCAGGCCATACAGGTCCAGTCGGACAACGCCACGGCGGTGGCATACATAAACTGACGGAGGAACAAAAAGCAGGGCCGCAATGCGTGAGGTGTCACGGATACTCCTCTGGACGGAAAACAACGCAAGGGCCATGTCGGCCATATTCATTCCAGGAGTGGAGAACTGGGAAGCAGACTTCCTCAGCAGACACGATCTACACCTAGGGGAATGGGGCTTTCACCCTCGCGTGTTGCAACAGCTGGTTCAACGGTGGGCCTGCCCACTGATCGATATGATGGCTTTTCGGCTCAACAAGAAGCTGTGTCACTACTGTTCTGACAGCACCGCTGACTCACCAGTTCATCTATCTGTTCCCTCCAATCCCTCTCATTCCCAGAGTTCTAAAAAGGCTCAAACGGGAATATGTTCAAGCAATTCTGATTGCCCCGGATTGGCCTCTCCGGGCCTGCTATGCGGACCTTCTAACCATGTTTCTCAACCCTGGCCTCTGACGCTTCTCAAAGATCTTCTTCAGCAAGGACTGTTCGTCTATCCAGACTTACTGCGGCTACATTCGACGGCATGGAAGTTGAAAGAGAGATTCTAGCCAGGAAAGGTCTCCCTCCAGGGTTGTCTCGACTATGGTCCAGGCCCGAAAAGTGGTCACGTCAAAACATTACCACTGTATCTGGAAGAAAATATGTTTCTTGGTGTGAGGGTAGGAAATATTCTACTGTGTAATTTCAACTTGGCCGTTTCCTGCTCTTCCTGCATGCAGGTGTAGATATGGGCCTACGGTTAGGCTCCATCAAGGTTCAGATAGTGGCCTGTCCATATTCTTTCAGAGGCAGTTGGCAGTGATTCTGGAGGTACAGACGTTCTTGAAAGGTGTCCTTCGTATTAAACCACCCTTTGTCCCTCCCACGGCTCCGTGGGATCTCAATTTGGTTCTGACTTTTTTCCAATCAGACCGGTTTGAAACTTTACACAGGGTGGACTTGAAATATTTAACTTGGAAGACTGTCATGTTGCTGGCATTGGCCTCTGCGAGGCGTGTGTCGGAATTGGGGGCCTTATCCTGTAAGAGCCCTTATGTGATATTCCAGGAGGATAGGGCGGAACTCAGGACTCGCCCGCACTTTTTGCAGAAATTGGTGTCGACTTTTCACATAAATCAACCGATCGTGGTTCCAGTACTGTCTGACGAGTCTGTTGCTCCATAGTCTCTGGACGTGGTTCGGGCTTTGAAGACTTAATGTCAAGATGACAGCTCGTCATAGAAAGACTGACTTGCTTTTTGTCCACTACGACACTTCCAAGATTGGATGTCCTGCTTCAAAGCAATCCATTGCTCGTTGGATCCGTCTGACTATCCAACAGGCTTACTCTTCGGCAGCTTTGCCTCTGCCTAGTTTTGTTCGGGCCCACTCCACTAGATCGGTGGGTTCTTCCTGGACAGCTGCCCGTGGTGTCTCGGCTTTACAGTTGGGCCGAGCCACTACTTGGTCTGGTTCGGACACATTTGTGAAGTTCTACAAATTCGATACCTTGGCCGGTGAGTACCTTCAGTTTGGTCAATCGGTTTTGCAGGGGTCTCAGCACTCTACCACCCGTTCTGGGAGCTTTGGGACTTCCCCATGGTACTAATACCATCCCAGTATCCCCTAGGACGTTAGAGAAAATAGGAATTTAATACCTGCCGGTAATTCCTTTTCTCGTCCATACGGGATACTGGGCGCCAGCCTCAGTGCTTCGTGTTCTTCCTGCATACCTTGTATGTTTCTTGGTTGGGATTGTTGTTGCTGTCCCTGTTCTGGTTAGCGTTGCTATTCTTTGTTCTATTGTGTGTTGGTTCGTTGACTCACCGCTGTTCTTATCTGTTTTCCTTCTCTCAAAGTATGTCCATCTCCTCGGGCCCAGTTTTCCTACACTGAGTCTGCAGGAGGAGCCAGCACACACTGAAGATTTTTACAGTTCCATGGCTCCAATGGACCCAATCTATACCCCATGGTACTAATGCCATCCCAGCATCCCCTATGGACTACAAGAAAAGGAATTACCGGTAGTTGTTATATTCCTATTTAAATGCAAAACACATTAGGTTTAAAGTGTGAGGTTAAGTCTGCCTTTTGACCTCAATTTTTTCATCCTTTAACCCACTGGCTCTCAAACTGGGTGCCGTGGCACCATGGGGTGCTCAGGACACTTGCAGGGGTTCCTTGGATTGGTGGTCTAGGACCAATTAAAAATGTGATGGTCAATGTAATAGGCAAAACCAGTGCTGGTGGCTTTCAGAAGATAATCTTGCCCCTCACCACACAATTGAACTTAAGGATGACATAAATAAACACATTTTTCTTAATGTAATATTTCTTTCTGAATTTCTCAATAATAAACTTTTGGCCTAGGGGTGCCGTGAAAAAAAATTCTGATGCTCTAGTGCTCCGTGATTCAAAAAAGTTTGGGGACCACTGCTTTAACCACTTAACTGACGATTTTTCCCTTCAAAACCTTTCATAAAATTGTTTTTGAAAACCTTTCTTTATTTAATATAACTTAAAAACTATTATGTATTATATTATGCGCATTTGCAGAACGGATCTCCTTGTCAAAAACTGAGGAACAGAGTGGGGTGGCGCGGTCGCATGGAATCTGACTATGCCAGTTAAGTGGTTAACCAGATTTGCCCCTAGCTATAGGTAACCCATTTACAACAGTGCAGTAATATGATTGGCCACAAGATGGCACTGCAACCAGTGTTGTCAGGCTCATCATGTAATGCAGCTTGGTTAGAGTACATACGTATGTGCTGCGCAGCTAACTGCTAATTTCCTGTTCATCGCTGATTGTATTCTGTGTGACTTCCTGACCTACAGTATGGTAATAGTTCATTGCTGCAGAGAAAAAAAAGTAACTTCTATTCAAGCGTTTCGGCCCTGCCTGTATCCATCTTTTATAATGGGCATATTTTGCAAGACAATCTGAGAATTCTATATGGCTTCCAAAACATATTCATCTCTTAGTGCACCGTGTCCCCTCCCATGGTTCGCTTCGCACGCCGTGCTTCGGGCAAGGTGCCTCACTCTGCTACCGCTGCCCTCGGCAGGTTACCGTTCCCAAGTGTAGTCCACGTGAATCGTTAAGTATGAAAAGGTTCAGAAAAAGAAAAAAATCGTGAAAAACTCACGTCGACTTTTTTTCACTGTCGACCTAATTGCTGTTAACCAATAGAGTGTTGACCTAGTTACTGTCTACCTAGAGACTGGATCTCTTCTGGAAGTCCTGCTGCTGGGAGCCGGGCCTCTGTCATGCTGAGTGTGTGTGTCATACCCCTTTTAGACTGCCAGCTCTGGCACATGAACGCCCATAACCCGTATTCATGTGCGGTCTGAAAGGTGCCAGGGCTGAAATACCAGGTCCAGCGACACAGTATTCCAACTCGGGTAGCAAGCAGGTTTGAACACGTGTGCTCCCTGGCTCACTGTGCGGTGTGATCGGGAGGCGAGTTGATGCGACCCGTTTCCTGTTCACTGTGTGTGGACGGGCGGCGCTTGGAGATCATGTGATCCACAAGTGTCGTCATCGCTGACGTCACCAACCCGTGTCAGGCTCCCAGATGCGACCCGCCTCAGGTGGTCTGATAGGGTATTAGGGACGTGCGGTGAGGTAAATGGTGTGGCGTTAACCTTTTATATTTTTTTTCTGGGGGTAGAGGACGCCAGTAGCCACCAGCAGCTGTCCGGAGGGGTCTGGGCATGGCCTGTGCGGGGTGTGGGAGGGGCGAGCATAGGACCCCGGCCCTTCGTTTGCACACAGCATATATAAAGCAGCTGAGCCGGTTATCTGCCTCCTCCTCATCTGCAGCCCCACCACCCACCCCTCCCGGTCACCACACTGCTCACCCCACACAGGGTCTCACCTCTTCCTGTCAGACTGATTCACCTTCTCCCCCCGCCGGCAAGTGGCCACACGTGTTATCGATGACCGCTGCGGGACCGTCTGGTGGTTCCTGCATCTGTTTCCTGGTTACGGCTGCTACTTGTTGCTGAGTCCCGGCAAGTAACCTGGGGTTGCAGCATAGTATATGGAGGAGGGGGTGCAGAGTGTGCTGTATATGGCCGAGCAGTATTTTATTATATAAATAAACTTTCTCGGTTTCCTGTGCCCTTATGAAATTTTTTATTTCGTGCCCCACCTAGGCCACGGGAGAGATGACCGATGATTGCCCAGCATCAAATCTGTGCTTATATTTTGCACACACACCTCATAGAAGTGCGGGTGCAAATGAGCTAGGATTTCCTATCCTAGTAATTTGCTGTGTATGTAGTCTTAACGTCACCATTAAATGAGTCCCCACCACCCACCCCCATTAAATAGGGGGAACAGATGAGGTGGGGAACAATGGGAGACAACAGACAGCTACACCTTCAAAACTGGATACAGATCACTTAACACAATGGGGGTGACAAAGACACACCAAGCATGGGCGTAGCTACCATAGGTGCAGGGAGTGCAGCTGCTATGGGGCCCAGAGCAGAGAGGGGCCACCTTCCCTGTCACAGTTACATGTGTTATATACAGGGGCGTAGCTACCATAGGTGCAGGGAGTGCAGCTGCTATGGGGCCCAGAGCTGAGAGGGGCCACCTTCCCTGTCACAGTTACATGTGTTATATACAGGATGTAGCTACCATATGTGCAGGGAGTGCAGCTGCTCTGGGGCCCAGAGCTGAGAGGGGCCACCTTCCCTGTCACAGTTACATGTGTTATATACAGAGTGTAGCTACCATAGGTGCAGGCAGTGCAGCTGCTATGGGGCCCAGAGCTGAGAGGGGCCACCTTCCCTGTCACAGTTACATGTGTTATATACAGGGTGTAGCTACCATAGGTGCAGGGAGTGCAGCTGCTATGGGGCCCAGAGCTGAGAGGGGCCACCTTCCCTGTCACAGTTACATGTGTTATATACAGGGTGTAGTTACATAGGTGCAGGGAGTGCAGCTGCTATGGGGCCCAGAGCTGAGAGGGGCCACCATCCCTGTCACAGTTACATGTGTTATATACAGGGTGTAGCTACCATAGGTGCAGGGAGTGCAGCTGCTATGGGGCACAGAGCTGAGAGGGGCCACCTTCCCTGTCACAGTTACATGTGTTATATACAGGGTGTAGCTACCATAGGTGCAGGCAGTGCAGCTGCTATGGGGCTCAGAGCTGAGAGAGGCCACCTTCCCTGTCACAGTTACATGTGTTATATACAGGGTGTAGCTACCATATGTGCAGGGAATGCAGCTGCTCTGGGGCCCAGAGCTGAGAGGGGCCACCTTCCCTGTCACAGTTACATGTGTTATATACAGAGTGTAGCTACCATAGGTGCAGGCAGTGCAGCTGCTATGGGGCCCAGAGCTGAGAGGGGCCACCTTCCCTGTCACAGTTACATGTGTTATATACAGGGTGTAGCTACCATAGGTGCAGGGAGTGTAGCTGCTATGGGGCCCAGAGCTGAGAGGGGCCACCTTCCCTGTCACAGTTACATGTGTTATATACAGAGTGTAGCTACCATAGGTGCAGGCAGTGCAGCTGCTATGGGGCCCAGAGCTGAGAGGGGCCACCTTCCCTGTCACAGTTACATGTGTTATATACAGGGTGTAGCTACCATAGGTGCAGGGAGTGCAGCTGCTATGGGGCCCAGAGCTGAGAGGGGCCACCTTCCCTGTCACAGTTACATGTGTTATATACAGGGTGTAGTTACATAGGTGCAGGGAGTGCAGCTGCTATGGGGCCCAGAGCTGAGAGGGGCCACCATCCCTGTCACAGTTACATGTGTTATATACAGGGTGTAGCTACCATAGGTGCAGGGAGTGCAGCTGCTATGGGGCACAGAGCTGAGAGGGGCCACCTTCCCTGTCACAGTTACATGTGTTATATACAGGGTGTAGCTACCATAGGTGCAGGCAGTGCAGCTGCTATGGGTCCCAGAGCTGAGAGGGCCACCTTCCCTGTCACAGTTACATGTGTTATATACAGGGTGTAGCTACCATAGGTGCAGGGAGTGCAGCTGCTATGGGGCCCAGAGCTGAGAGGGGCCACCTTCCCTGTCACAGTTATATGTGTTATATACAGGGTGTAGCTACCATAGGTGCAGGGAGCGCAGCTGCTATGGGGCCCAGAGCTGAGAGGGGCCACCTTCCCTGTCACAGTTATATGTGTTATATACAGAGTGTAGCTACCATAGGTGCAGGGAGTACAGCTGCTATGGGGCCCAGAGCTGAGAGGGGCCACCTTCCCTGTCACAGTTATATGTGTTATATACAGGGTGTAGCTACCATAGGTGCAGGGAGTGCAGCTGCTATGGGGCCCAGAGCTGAGAGGGGCCACCTTCCCTGTCACAGTTACATGTGTTATATACAGGGTGTAGCTACCATAGGTGCAGGCAGTGCAGCTGCTATGGGGCCCAGAGCTGAGAGGGGCCACCTTCCCTGTCACAGTTACACGTGTTGTATACATTTTTCGCCATTGGTTGGTACATAGGGGTCCTCACAAACTTTTTCCCTGGGGCCTGCAATATATCTAGGTATGCCCCTGGACCTGCTTATTGTAGTATGGTATAAAATGAACTAGAGGGCATTTTAATGTTACATAATATGAACCGGGGCACTGTAATGAGAGCACAATATGTACGGGGAGCACTATATATAATAATGTGTACTGGCAGCTCTGAAAAGTGATACAGTGTGAACTTAAGCATTACTGCGATTCATAAAACTAGGGCACTACTATGGGGCATAACAATAAATAAGGCTCTACTATGGGTCAGACAATGAACTAGGGCTCTATTATAGGGTATAAAATGAACAACTGCCGCAGAGAAATGTCTCTCTAGAAGCATTGGGACGGGGGCCCCTTCAAAATGTTGCTATGGGGCCCACAAAGTTCTGGCTATGCTCCTGACACAGAGCATGTGAAAAACATGGCTTGTGTGAACCAGAGTGAGGGGCAGGGGAGGAGAAAGCACACTGGGGGTCATTCCGAGTTGTTCGCTCGGTAAAAATCTTCGCATCGCAGCGATTTTCCGTTTAATGCGCATGCGCAATGTCCGCACTGCGACTGCGCCAAGTAAATTTGCTATGCAGTTAGGAATTTTACTCACGGCTTTTTCATCGTTCTGGCGATCGTAATGTGATTGACAGGAAATGGGTGTTACTGGGCGGAAACAGTCCGTTTTATGGGCGTGTGGGAAAAAACGCTACCGTTTCCGGAAAAAACGCAGGAGTGGCTGGAGAAACGGGGGAGTGTCTGGGCGAACGCTGGGTGTGTTTGTGACGTCAAACCAGGAACGACAAGCACTGAACTGATCGCAGATGCCGAGTAAGTCTGGAGCAACTCAGAAACTGCTACGAGGTGTGTAATCGCAATATTGCGAATACATCGTTCGCAATTTTAGGATGCTAAGATTCACTCCCAGTAGGCGGCGGCTTAGCGTGTGTAAAGATGCTAAAAACAGCTTGCGAGCGAACAACTCGGAATGACCCCCACAGTGCAGGAGCTTATTCTCTCCTAGGACCTAATTCAGGAGTGTGGTATGCTTGACTGGTTGTGGGGGGGGGGGGGGGGGGGCGAGTGCTTGCCACGCTGCGGGCTCGGTGGCGACTTATGGTTACCACGGGTTCTATTCCCACTCTATGGGTTTCACCCACAAGTATGAATAGTCCCTGTTGGTTGGCATGCCGACCGTCGGGATTATGATGCTTCGAGCTGTAGGGGTAGGTCATGTGACCGTCGGGTCTTCTGACCGCCAGTCACATGATTAAATCCCCTAATTTAGATCTGATCGCAGCAGCAAATTTGTTAGCAGATGGGCAAAACCATGTGCACTGCAGGTGGGGCAGATGTAACACGTGCAGAGAGAGTTAGATTTGGGTGGGGTGTGTTCAAACTGAAATCTAAATTGCAGTGTAAAAATAAAGCAGCCAGTATTTACCCTGTACAGAAACAACATAACCCACCCAAATCTAACTCTCTGCACATGTTACATCTGCCCCACCTGCAGTGCACATGGTTTTGCCCATCTGCTAACAAATTTGCTGCTGCGATCAGGTCTGAATGAGGCCTTTGGTGTATTGGCAGTAAATTATCCGTGCTCATTAACCTCACTTTGCACTGCTGCCTCTCTAATGCTTACTGATAGCACACTGCCCAGTTTAGGAACATGCTGGCCCAAAGCATTCTAGTTGGGACTGGACTACCCACGGCACCCCTGGGATTGTGCTGCGGAACCCAGTTTGGGAACCACTATCTCTCATTTCCCATATGAGTCATTGCTGGATTTAGGGATTGCATTCATCACTGTAATCATGAATTACAATAAGAGGAACGGTCTCCTGTTATTGCGCTACTCGAGGATATTTTTACTCCCTGATACCCTAAACAGTGAAATGTATTGTTCTGCCTCCTGCCAGTGTTTTTACATGGGGATATTTCTAGTTCAGTGTTCCCTGCTGTAAAGTGAAAGGTAACCCATGGTAACATTTTCCATACAGTTGTCATCTCCGCTCCCTGGGCATAATTCTGAGTTGATTGCAGCAGCAAATTTGTTAGCAGTTGGGCAAAACCATGTGCACTGCAGGGGGATGAGATGTAACATGTGCAGAGAGAGTTAGATTGGGGGGGGGGGGTGTTCAATCTGAAATCTAAATTGCAGTGTAAAAATAAAGCAGCCAGTATTTACCCTGCACAGAAACAATATAACACACCCAAATCTAACTCTTTCTGCACGTTACATCTGCCTCCCCTGCAGTGCACATGGTTTTGCCCAACTGCAAACACATTTGCTGCTGCGATCAGCTCAGAATTATCCCCACTGTTTCTAAGTCTATTCCTGGCTGGTTGTCAACTATGACAGCTATTTGCAGTACTGTATGTTACATCAGGTACTAATGGCTCGCGAAGAAAGATGTGAAGGAAATGCTTCTTGTTTAAGTTCTGTTTGTGTTTTTGTTACGTATGAGGCATTTGCAGTTTCGCATTGCCTTGTTTATTCCTTTTGTGATGTACTGTATGGTTTTGTTTCTTCAGCCTAAGCTTTCCTTCTCACCGTTGCCTCTTCCCATCCAGTTGCCTACCTACCCTCTGTACCACCGTTACACATTTCTGGGTACCTGCCCCTGCAGCCACTGGCTACACATACAGACTGCACACAGTGGAGAAATCATTCACTGGTGAGTTCGGTGGGAACGGATTTGCAGCTGTCCGCTGACTGAGGGATTTTTAGCAGCTTGGCGTACACATGCGATCGCACAATTGCACGGCGAATATACACTCCCCTTGGGCGGCGACTATCTGATTGCAGGGCTACAATTTTAGCAGCCTAGAGATCAGGTCTGCATAACCCCCATATTGTTTAACCAACATCATATACTTACCTTATCTCACACTTACACCACTTTCAGACTGAAAAGTCTGAAAGTCCCGGTAATTACCCGTCATTTCAATGCTGGGTAGTTTTGCCGGGACCTGCCTGACCCCCCTTTCACACAGACAAGCAAAAGGGAATTTGCAGATCAACACGGGAATTTTGGCTGTGTGAAAGGGTCAACTCGGGTCGAACTTTCCATGTCTCCGACCTTGGTAAATTCCAGGGTGGAAGTCCCGGCAATTTCAACCCTGGTTGACCCTTTCATACAGAAAAAGGACCTGTATTTTTCATGTAATCATGTCGTGAACCGATCACTCACCGCTGCGGGTTCTGGGGTCTGTCCGTTGCCGGCGCGGTTGCTCGTGGTGCTGTGCGGCCGTGTGAGGACACGGCGTGATCAGCGGCAGAGGTGATAAAGGTTCTGGGAGCTGAGAGTGCGGGGACCAAACGGCCAAAGGCACCTCTATGTGTTTGCAGTATAGGAGGTAGCCATGTTGGAGACCAAATGCAGCACCTGTGAGAACTGTGGGTAAATGTTAGCCAATCCTGTGCTTGTGCTGCCTATAAATAGACTGGGATTATTTCACTCTTGGACAGTGCTTTGTTGTAGCTACTCTGTACCCTAGCTCTGTGCTCTCCCTGTGTGATTCCAGTGGTCCTGATATCGCCTCCGCTCCCAGAGGTCTGCCTGCAGCTTTCACCTCAAAAGATCCACCAGCTCCCTGTTGTGCTGTCAGTCAATCGCTCTCCAAGTGGCAACAAGTGGATTCCCGGAGGCCCGTGAGAGGTTACCCTGTTTGTTCAGTGACTGCCTGCTATAATCACACAGCCTGTGGAAGTTTCTACTTAATCCTGGTCCTCGTTCTCTTATCACTCAGCTTAACCCATTTTTTACCGTTGTCGTCTGCTTCAGCTCTTCACAGTGTTTCAAGTATAATCTTCACAAACCTGCAATACTCCTTTCAGCATTGTATCTACATTTTGCATTATTCAAAGACAATTCTTCACAATTCTTCAGTTCAGCCTTTTACGCTGCAGTAACAAGTCTTCACAGTTATTCATCTATGGCTACAATATCTAGTTAATACTTCTTACAGTTTGGTTCTTTTTTTTTTTTGCCCTGAAAACAATGCCTTTACGCCCCCCTATGGGACCTCCTGTGCCATTGCAGCCACATATTGTCCCTATGGTAAATCCGCCTTGGCCGGGTAATTTGTTTACCCAGTTGCAGCAATTGAATCAATCTTTGGTTAGACATAAACCTACCCCAACCCACTCTCATGTCAAGGAGTCATCTAAGCGGGCTACCTCCTCACAATCCACTAATCTCTCGGAAGATTCTTCTGATGAGGATGGGGAGTATACTGACCCGTCAGCCACTGATACAGCTGCTTCTGATGAGGAATCTACTATTCAGGTTGATGTCCCTGATTTAGTGGTTGCTATTAAGCAGATCCTACAGATCACTGATGATGAGGATTCCACTACAGTTTCTAAGAAACCTGACAAGTTTAAACGTCAGAAGGTAACTAAAACATTATAGAAAACAAAGAAACGGCTGCGCAATGTAACAGGGAAAGAAATTGATGAGAGCCGACGTTTAAAAAAATTAACACAATTTATTAACCAGAACACTTAATAAAAACATGATGATAATAATACCAATGATATAAAATTATTAATGTGTATGGCTATATAATAGAACACACCTTGATAAATATAGATATCATATGAGGTTTTAAAGCAGCTTGTATAATAAACTTGCTGAAGATCCGTAATCACTCACAAGGTTGACACTTGTGGATTCATTTGTGTAATTGAATAAGGAATGGTCCCAGGTAATGCACAAAGTTCCCGTCACAGAGCTCTGCTGCTATAATATGTGCCTCTCCTGTGGGCTGGTCCGAGACCGGGCGTCCCCGGTTCTTAGTCCTGCGTTGCCCACTCGTGCTCTGCAGCAAGGAGATGGTGATGACCGCCGGGCTGTTGTAGCAAGTGAGGCCGATGTAACAGATGAGAGCCGCAGGCTTTTTTTAAACGTTGGCTCTCATCAATTTCTTTCCCTGTTACATTGCGCAGCCGTTTCTTTGTTTTCTGTGATTTCTTTATGACACTCACCTAGTGTTGTCGGCCGCGCATTATATCAGGGGAATTCTCTGACATTGCACAGTCTACTATTTGGGCGCTTATAAGCAGTCATTTAGTTTTTTGGTTCTTTTAAACTAAAACATTATTACCGCATTCTGACCGTTTAATAGACATACATCAAGAACCCTGGTCTTCACCAGGAAATAAATTCTCCCTATCTAAAAAGATGCTAGCTCATTATCCTCTCCCTTCTGAGTTGTGTAACAAGTGGGAAAATTCACCACCGGTGGATTCCCATTTCACCCATCTCGTGGTGTCATCTACTCTGCCTGTCACCACTGTCACCTCATTGAAGGAACCGACAGATAAGCGTGTGGAGGGATGCCTGAAGTCTATTTATTCCCTTACAGGTGCTGTACTTAGACCCACTGTAGCAGCCTCTTGGGTTGTAAAAGGTATTGAGGCATGGGTTCAGGCATTAGAGGAAGAGCTGCCTCAGGATATATCGGACATTGCCAGACAATACCTGTCTCATATTACCACCACCGCCTATTACATTCAGGAGGCGTCCTCTGAGGCAGGTGTGTTAGCGCCGCCGAATTACTGCCTTGCCCCGGGTGAAAGAAATCCTAGTTTCGGCCCTGCTTTAGGACATCCCCAATGTTATTCCCTGTGGAATACCAGTGTACCCCACTGCAGAAAAGGAGATTTATGGTAGACTTACCATGGTTACATTTCTTTCTGCGAGGTACATTGGTCCCACAGGGCGCCCACCCTGACACACCTAGCTTCTATGGGTTCGTATGGCATTAGCCGCTAGTCCCTTCTCCTGTCATGAGAATGTGGTTCTATGTGACTAACATCTGCCTTCTCTTTTACCCGCTCCTGCATTGGACTTGTTTACGAAACTGAGCTCACAGTGCCTGGAGGTGGGGTTATAGAGGAGGCCCCAATGCATCCTGGGACAGTCTAAAGCTTTAGCCCGTTGGTGCCTGGATCAAGATCCATCTCTACACCCCCGATGTTTCCCTGTGGAACCAATGTACCTCGCAGAAAGAGATTTAACCATGGTAAGTCTACCATAAATCTCCTTTTCTGTATTTATGAACTAGAGCTCACTTGTACTTTCTTGTATTGGCAAAGGTGATTGTTTGGCACTTACATATTTGACATACCTCCCAATGTCTGACGTGAACGCTTTCCAGTGCAGAGAGCGAGAGAGACCTTCCCTTCCAAAGGCGTCGGGACAGCGGCCAGAAAGCATGGCGCTAGGTAGAAAGCATTTAATGGGACCTTTTTGTGTTCAATATCTTTTATGTCCAGAAGATGGCAGACTTGCTTGCTTATGTTTATCCGGCAGTGTAGTATATTTTCTAGTCAACACTTTAAGCAAAGGCCACCAGCAGAGCGTTTTCATATCAGTCTGATTTGAGCAGAAAGACGCCCAACCCCCCATAGTGTACCAGAACCGTCACCCACAAGGGGAACGGAGACAGGATGCTGGTTTTTAGTCTAAGCAGAAGCAAGTTTCTTGCACATTGAAAGTAATGATTAGAATAAGTGCTATTTTATTTATATTCCATTTGTTTAGCACCATATAAGGGAACAGGATAACAATTAGGAGTTGGTAGTGATCGGAATAGTTTACAAAGGAAGTCCTCAAAAATTAGCAACTGTGCCTTGCCTTTGTTGAAGTATAATGAGTTCAAGTGATCACCCGGGATACGGTCATTAGGCCGACACCACTTAGGTCAACAGTCATTAGGTCGACCGCTGTAGGTCGACAAGGTCACTAGGTTGACATGGTCATTAGGGCGACATGTATTAGCCTAGGTCGACATGAGTTTTTCACATTTTTTTATTTCTTAGATTTTTGGACTTTTTCATACTTTACGATCCACGTGGACTACAATTGGGAATAGTAACCTGTGCATAGCGCATCGGTAGCGGAGTGTTCGCTCGCCATACGAGGGGACACGGTGCACTAATTGGAGTTCCCGGTCACTTTACAAAGAAAACGACTCCCAAAAAAGTACAAAAAACTCATGTCAACCTTTTGACCTGTCGACCTAGTGCCCTTGTCGACCTAATGCATGTCGACCAATAGTGGTCGACATAATGACTGTCTACCTAAGTTGTGTCGACCCAACGACCCATACCCGATCACTCGTTACTACGCTTCCTTCAGCTGCTGTACACTTCTTAGGCATCAAGCCGGCAGCGGCCCTCCATTGCGGGCCCACATTGTGCAGCCCAGGCGCCACGTTCACTGACAGCCTCTGGTTCTGTGTCCTGTAGCAGAGATCTCTCACCGCTTCTGCTGAGCAGAGCCGTCTGCAGCTTGCAGCTATTAATGAGAGTGCGAGGGATACCCACCCAGCTTGCCTTTTCAGGGAACACCGGAATGAATGACGTCGTATGTCTGGTTTGCTGCAGGCTGGCAGCAGGAACGTGTAACCAGTGACAGATGGGAGAAATCGTGGCGTAGTTTCATGCACATGATAAACAGGCCTCTGGCAGAGTCACAGTCTGCGCGATATCATTTTAACGTAATGCTTTTGCATTTAAATACTGCATGCATGGTGCTGTGAGACCGTTCCACTTGCACACTCCGTTCCTCCACCGGTGCTAGAGATCCTGGACTTGTTTCCACGCTAGTAGGCAGACTATGGGGTAAATTTACTAAGATGGAAGTTCTATGTAAGATGGGATGTTGCCCATAGCAACCAATCACATTCCAGGTATTATATTCTAGAAGGTGCTAGAAAAATGAGAAGTAGAATTGGATTGGTTGCTATGGGCAAAATCCCATCTTAGTAAATTTACCCCTATGAATATGGAGTCCTGACGCTTGCCTGCCTATACGAGGTGCAGGGTGTGTGGTGCACATGGGGCCCTGGGTCATAAGGGGCCCACCCCACACACCATGCACCTATCTTTGCACAGCTCATCCACCAGCAGCATACTTCCTTCCCGGGGAGGTTGATGGTGATTGCACGGGTTGGGTATGCGTGACCAGTAGGCGAGATTCTGGCCGTCAGCATACCGATGCTGGGATTCCGGACTCCAGAATGCCGGCGGGAGGGGGGGGGGGCCAGCGCGGCGAAACCTATTGCGGGCTCACCACGCTGGGAGCTCGGTGGCTTGCTGCACTTGCCACAGGTTCTATTCCCACTCTATGGGTGTAGTGGACACCCATGAGTGGGAGTAGTCCTGGGCCCCCTGCCGACATTCTGGCGGCCTGGATCCCGGCGTCGGTATGCTGACCGCCGGGATGGTGACTACATCCCGATTGCACAGTGTCTCCCTTCGCTGATAGAACGTCCCTGTGACCTGGGGGCTACAGGCTGGCCAGCACAGGGTGGGTGCATCCATTGGAGGTCTGCAATCAGCACAAGTGGCTCCACGTGGCATTGGACGCTGCTAGAGCTCTTCCTGACTCTCCTGGCCTGGACAGTAATATGGACTATGGTCCCTGACAGCCCAGTCCATGTTACTAGGACAATGAAAGAAGACACACATACACAATTTAAAAAAATAAAATAATAATAATAGTTTTGAATAAACAACTCACCAAAACTGTTGTTCACCACTTTATTAAGGGGAGTATTTAAAGAGAACCAAAAATTTTAGCACCGAAAAGTCCAAAACTGACTAAATTTTCAAGTGCAAAATCTGACTGACATCGAGAGTGGGGTTTCAGTTGACTGATGATACATCTGGATTTTGCAGTGGGTTTAGCAGTCTTTGTCAGTTGGTTTTAGAACGATTTTAAATTGACCTTTTATTAAATTTCCCCCCCGGCCCAGAATCTCCATTATAGTCGTAGATAAAGGACTCAGCGAATCACGCCACCAACGCCTCTCGGGATTCACAGCATTGTGTCAAGGGAGGCGGAGTCATGTTGCCACAAATTGCACCGCACCCCTTGCGGAAGCCACCAGCGTCTTCCCTCCAGGAACTCTTGGAACTTCTCTAGGTCACTTGTCATGTGACCTGGTACAAATCATTGTGCCGTCTGCCAAGACTCATATCTTCCCTTGTAGTCTAAAAGTAACGTCATTCGTCAAATCGTGAAACAAAACAGGACACGTTGTCCTGTAGCCAAAGCCTCATCCATCATCTTCATCATAATCTTTAATCTGTAAGGTCTACAATACTCTGCATTGCCGGACAGTCAGTAATAACGGATCATACATTACACAGGACAAGTACATATGACAGGTTCCGGAGGTAGAGTGGTTGTTTATATATAATACTGGTAATACGCTTGGGGACCGATTCAGACCTGATCGCTGGGCTGCAAACTTTGCTGTGCTGCGTTCGGATAGTCACCACCTCCAGGGTGAGTGTAAATTTGCCGTGCAAGTGTGCGATCCCATGTGTACGCAGAGTTGCAAAAATCCACTTTGTGCAGTCTCTGCGCAGCTCAGGACTTACTCCTACAGTGCGATGAGAACGGGCTGACGTCAGACACCCGCCCTGAAAACGCTTGGACACACCTGCGTTTTTCCGGACACTCCCAGTAAACATTCAGTTGCCACCCACAAACGGTATGCGGTCATGATCCTGCCGGACGGAATCCCGGCGGTCGGAATACCGACACCGGGATCCCGACCGGCACAATCCCGACATATTTTCCCTCTGTGGGTGTCCACGACACCCATAGAGAGAGAATAAATTAGTGTGCCGAGCGTAGCAAGGCACCGTGCCCGCAAGGGGCTGCGTTGCGCACGCCCCCTGTCGGGATTGTGCCGGTCGGGATCCCGGTGTCGGTATTCTTTCAGTGAAGAGGCAACAGCACTCGTTTATCGTTGGTGCCCCGTCGCTTGTGCATGCAGGCCAATATGGACGATCTCGTCCATATTTGCCTGCACTGCTATGGAGACGGGGGGCGTGAAGAAACTTCACTCCCCCCGTCACTGCCTCCCCGCCGCCGGGTCACCCGTCGGCCGTATCCGCCGTCGGGCAGCTCGGCGGCGGATCGCATAGTGTGTAGGGCCCTTAACTCTCTCTGCACATGTTACATCTGCCCCACCTGCAGTGTAACATGTTTTTTCTCTAACGTCCTAGTGGATGCTGGGACTCCGTCAGGACCATGGGGAATAGCGGGCTCCGCAGGAGACAGGGCACATCTAAAAAAGCTTTTAGGTCACATGGTGCGTACTGGCTCCTCCCCCTATGACCCTCCTCCAAGCCTCAGTTAGGTTTTTGTGCCCGTCCGAGAGGGTGCAATCTAGGTGGCTCTCCTAAAGAGCTGTTTAGAAAAGTTTTTTTTTAGGTTTCAATCTCAGTGATTCCTGCTGGCAACAGGATCACTGCATCGAGGGACTTAGGGGAGAGATTTCCAACTCACCTGCGTGCAGGATGGATTGGAGTCTTAGGCTACTGGACACTTAGCTCCAGAGGGAGTCGGAACACAGGTCAGCCTGGGGTTCGTCCCGGAGCCGCGCCGCCGATCCCCCTTACAGACGCTGAAGAGACGGCAGAACGGAGGTCCGGAAAGCAGGCGGCAGAAGACTCCTCAGTCTTCTTGAAGGTAGCGCACAGCACGGCAGCTGTGCGCCATTGTTGTCACACGGCTCACTGACTCAGTCACGGAGGGTGCAGGGCGCTGCTGGGGGCGCCCTGGGCAGCAATATAATTACCTTTAGTGGCAAAATAAATACATCACATATAGCCATTAAGGCTATATGTATGTATTTTAACCCAGGCCAGTTTCTTAAAAACCGGGGGAAAGCCCGCCAAAAAAGGGGCGGAGCTTATTCTCCTCAGCACTCAGCGCCATTTTCCTGCTCAGCTCCGCTGGTGAGGAAGGCTCCCAGGTCTCTCCCCTGCACTGCACTACAGAAACAGGGTAACAAAGAGAAGGGGGGCATAAATTGGCGATATTTATATATTAAGAGCGCATATATAGTAAACAACACCTTCTAGGGTTGTTTATATACATTTATAGCGCTTTTGGTGTGTGCTGGCAAACTCTCCCTCTGTCTCCCCAAAGGGCTAGGGGGTCCTGTCTTCGATTAGAGCATTCCCTGTGTGGCTGCTGTGTGTCGGTACGTGTGTGTCGACATGTATGAGGACGATGTTGGTGTGGAGGCAGAGCAATTGCCGATGATGGTAATGTCACCCCCTAGGGAGTCGACACCGGAATGGATGGCTTTAGTTATGGAATTACGTGATAATGTCAGCACATTACAAAAGTCAGTTGACGAAATAAGACGCCCGGCAAACCAGTTAGTACCGGTTCAGGCGTCTCAGACACCGTCAGGGGCTGTAAAACGTCCTTTACCTCAGTCAGTCGACACGGGTACCGACACAGATGAATCTAGTGTCGACGGTGAAGAAACAAACGTATTTTCCAATAGGGCCACACGTTATATGATCACGGCAATGAAGGAGGCTTTGCAGATCTCTGATACTGCTGGTACCTCAAAAAGGGGTATTATGTGGGGGGTGAAAAAACTACCTGTATTTTTTCCAGTATCAGAGGAATTGAATGACGTGTGTGATGAAGCGTGGGTTAACCCCGATAGAAAACTGCTAATTTCCAAGAAGTTATTGGCATTATACCCTTTCCCACCAGAGGTTAGGGCGCGCTGGGAAACACCCCCTAGGGTGGATAAGGCGCTCACACGTTTATCAAAGCAAGTGGCGTTGCCGTCTCCTGATACGGCCGCCCTCAAGGATCCAGCAGATAGGAGGCTGGAAACTACACTGAAGAGTATATACACACATACTGGTGTTATACTGCGACCGGCAATAGCCTCAGCCTGGATGTGCAGTGCTGGGGTAGTGTGGTTGGATTCTCTGACTGAAAATATTGATACCCTGGATAGGGACAGTATTTTATTGACTCTAGAGCAATTAAAGGATGCTTTCCTTTATATGCGAGATGCTCAGAGGGATGTTTGTACTCTAGCATCAAGAGTAAGCGCGATGTCCATATCTGCCAGAAGAAGTTTATGGACGCGACAGTGGTCAGGTGATGCGGATTCCAAGAGGCATATGGAAGTATTGCCATATAAAGGAGAGGAATTGTTTGGGGTCGGTCTTTCGGACCTGGTGACCACGGCAACTGCCGGCAAATCCACTTTTTTACCTCAGACCCCCTCCCAACAGAAAAAGACACCGTCTTTTCAGCCGCAGTCCTTTCGCTCCTATAAAAAGCGACCAAAAGGACAGTCTTATCTGCCGCGAGGCAGAGGAAAGGGTAAGAAAGGGCAGCAAGCAGCCCCTGCCCAGGAACAGAAGCCCGCCCCGGCTTCTACAAAGCCATCAGCATGACGCTGGGGCTTTACAAGCGGACTCAGGAACGGTGGGGGGTCGACTCAAGATTTTCAGCAATCAATGGGTTCACTCACAAGTGGACCCGTGGGTCCTGCAGATAGTATCTCAGGGTTACATGCTGGAGTTCGAAAGGTCTCCCCCTCGCCGGTTCCTAAAGTCTGCTTTACCAACGTCTCCCTCAGAAAGGACGTCGGTTTTGGAAGCCATTCACAAGCTGTATTCTCAGCAGGTGATAGTCAAGGTACCCCTCCTACAACAGGGAAAGGGGTATTATTCCACACTATTTGTGGTACCGAAACCGGACGGTTCGGTAAGGCCTATTCTAAATCTGAAATCCTTGAACCTGTACATAAAGAAATTCAAGTTCAAGATGGAGTCACTCAGAGCAGTGATAGCGAATCTGGAAGAAGGAGACTTCATGGTGTCCTTGGACATAAAAGATGCTTATCTACATGTCCCGATTTACCCCTCACACCAAGGGTATCTCAGGTTCGTGATACAAGACTGTCATTATCAGTTTCAAACGCTGCCGTTTGGGTTGTCCACGGCCCCTCGGGTCTTTACCAAGGTAATGACCGAAATGATGGTTCTTCTACGAAGAAAAGGCGTATTAATTATCCCTTACTTGGACGATCTCCTGATAAGGGCAAAGTCCAGAGAACAGCTGGAAGTCGGTGTAGCGCTAACACAAGTAGTGCTTCAGCAACACGGGTGGATTCTAAATCTTCCAAAATCTCAATTGACCCCGACAACACATCTGCTGTTCCTGGGCATGATTCTGGACACGGTTCAGAAAAAGGTATTTCTCCCGGAAGAGAAAGCAAGGGAGTTATCCGAACTTGTCAAGAACCTCCTAAAACCAGGAACTGTGTCAGTACATCAATGCACAAGAGTCCTGGGAAAGATGGTGGCTTCGTACGAAGCGATTCCATTCGGCAGATTCCATGCACGAACATTTCAGTGGGATCTGCTGGACAAATGGTCCGGATCGCATCTGCACATGCATCAGCGGATAACACTGTCACCGAGAACAAGGTTGTCTCTCCTGTGGTGGTTGCAGACTGCCCATCTGTTAGTGGGCCGCAGATTCGGCATACAGGACTGGGTCCTGGTGACTACGGATGCCAGCCTACGAGGTTGGGGAGCAGTCACAAAGGGAAGAAACTTCCAGGGCGTGTGGTCAAACCTGGAGACGTCTCTTCACATAAATATACTGGAGCTAAGAGCGATCTACAATGCTCTAAGCCTGGCAAAATCGCTGCTTCAGGGTCAGCCGGTGTTGATCCAGTCCGACAACATCACGGCAGTCGCCCACGTAAACCGACAAGGCGGCACGAGAAGCAGGAGTGCAATGGCAGAAGCTGCAAGGATTCTGCGCTGGGCGGAGAATCATGTTGTAGCACTGTCAGCAGTGTTCATCCCGGGAGTGGACAACTGGGAAGCAGATTTCCTCAGCAGACACGACCTTCACCCGGGAGAGTGGGGACTTCATCCAGAAGTTTTCCACATGATTGTGAACCGTTGGGAAAAACCAAAGGTGGACATGATGGCGTCTCGCCTCAACAAAAAATTGGACAGGTATTGCGCCAGGTCAAGAGACCCTCAGGCAATAGCTGTGGACGCTCTGGTAACACCGTGGGTGTACCAGTCAGTGTATGTGTTCCCTCCTCTGCCTCTCATACCAAAGGTACTGAGAATTATACGGAAAAGAGGAGTAAGAACAATACTGGTAGCTCCGGACTGGCCAAGAAGAACTTGGTATCCGGAACTTCAAGAGATGCTCACGGAGGATCCGTGGCCTCTACCTCTAAGAAGGGATCTGCTTCAGCAGGGACCTTGTATGTTCCAAGACTTACCGCGGCTGCGTTTGACGGCATGGCGGTTGAACGCCGGATTCTAAAAGAGAAGGGCATTCCTGAGGAAGTTATTCCTACTTTAATTAAAGCCAGGAAAGAAGTGACCGCACAACATTATCACCGCATTTGGAGAAAATATGTTGCGTGGTGTGAGGCCAAGAAGGCTCCAACGGAAGAATTTCAATTGGGTCGATTCTTACATTTCCTGCAAGCAGGATTGTCTATGGGCCTCAAATTGGGGTCCATTAAAGTTCAAATTTCGGCCTTATCAATTTTCTTCCAGAAGGAATTGGCGTCAGTGCCTGAAGTACAAACTTTTGTCAAAGGTGTACTACATATACAACCCCCAATAGTGCCTCCAGTGGCACCGTGGGATTTGAACGTGGTTCTAAATTTTCTCAAATCTCATTGGTTTGAGCCTTTAAAATCGGTAGATTTAAAATACCTTACATGGAAGGTAACCATGCTGTTGGCCCTGGCTTCAGCCAGGAGAGTTTCGGAGTTGGCAGCTTTGTCATACAAAAGCCCATATCTGATATTCCATTCGGACAGGGCAGAATTGAGGACACGTCCTCAATTTCTCCCTAAGGTGGTTTCGGCATTTCACTTGAACCAGCCTATTGTGGTGCCTGCGGCTACTAGCGACTTGGAGGACTCCAAGTTACTGGACGTTGTCAGAGCATTAAAAATATATATTTCAAGGACAGCTGGAGTCAGAAAATCTGACTCGTTGTTTACATTGTATGCACCCAACAAGTTGGGTGCTCCTGCGTCTGAACAGACGATTGCACGTTGGATATGTAGTACAATCCAACTTGCACATTCTGTGGCAGGCCTGCCACAGCCTAAATCTGTAAAGGCCCATTCCACAAGGAAAGTGGGCTCATCCTGGGCGGCTGCCCGAGGAGTCTCGGCATTACAACTTTGCCGAGCAGCTACGTGGTCAGGGGAGAACACGTTTGTAAAATTTTACAAATTTGATACTCTGGCTAAAGAGGACCTGGAGTTCTCTCATTCGGTGCTGCAGAGTCATCCGCACTCTCCCGCCCGTTTGGGAGCTTTGGTATAATCCCCATGGTCCTTACGGAGTCCCAGCATCCACTAGGACGTCAGAGAAAATAAGATTTTACTTACCGATAAATCTATTTCTCATAGTCCGTAGTGGATGCTGGGCGCCCATCCCAAGTGCGGATTGTCTGCAATGCTTGTACATAGTTATTGTTACAAAAATCGGGTTATTACTGTTGTTGTGAGCCATCTGTTCAGAGGCTACTTCGTTTGTGTTATCATACTGTTAACTGGGTTCAGATCACAAGTTGTACGGTGTGATTGGTGTGGCTGGTATGAGTCTTACCCGGGATTCAAGATCCTTCCTTATTGTGTACGCTCGTCCGGGCACAGTACCTAACTGAGGCTTGGAGGAGGGTCATAGGGGGAGGAGCCAGTACGCACCATGTGACCTAAAAGCTTTTTTAGATGTGCCCTGTCTCCTGCGGAGCCCGCTATTCCCCATGGTCCTGACGGAGTCCCAGCATCCACTACGGACTATGAGAAATAGAATTATCGGTAAGTAAATTCTTATTTTCCGCTTGCTTGCTTGTTTTGCTATCACCCTGGCTCTTTGTGCAGTAGTCTGTTTTGGAAGCAGGTGCTGTTACACATCCCCCTCCTGTGTTTTGCATGTGACTTCCCAGCAAGCTCCAGGATTACATATACAGCTTGCTAAAGAATAGAGGTTAATGGAGCATTTTGTGACCTGTTCTTGTGGTCGCCCGAGCCTTGTGTTTTCCCTCTCATAGGGGGTCATTACGAGTTGATCGCACGTAGCAACTTTTTGCTGCTCGCGCAATCAACTAGACGCCGCCTATGGGGGAGTGTATTTTAGCATAGCAGAGCTGCGATCGCTTGTGCAGCCCTGCTATGATAAAAAAGTTTCCTGCAAAACAAGACCAGGGTCAGACCTACTTACCCTGTGCGACGGATCCAGCGACGAAGGTCCCGGGATTGACGTCAGACATCTGCCCTCCAAACACCTGGACACGCCTGCGTTCAGATGTCCACACCCGGAAAACGGTTAGTAGACGCCCCGGAACGCCTCCCCGCCGTCAATCTTCTTGCGATCACCGCTGCGATCACTTTTAGCGCTGGCGGCTTTGCTGCCCGGCGACGACCGGCGCCAGGCAATGACGCGCGTGCGCATTGTGGGCACCGCACAGCCGCAGTTCCGACCTGTTCGCACCACAGCGAAGAACCGCTGCGTGCGAACGGGTCGGAATGACCCCCATAGTGTTTATGTGTCTACTTTATTATGTTGTTACCTTCCATTGTTTCTCCTGGTCCTGATATCGTCCATCTGCCCTACTGTAGCTCTGATGTCAGTATTCCAAGTGCTGGGGTTATCTGAATACCTGAGGGCAACCACAAGAGGAATGCAAGCTGCTTTAGACCCAAAGTCATGTTGAGACGGTGAACGTGGTTCTCCAGTGGTGGTTTGGGTGATGGGTCCTTTCCCATCCTTGTGTTATTTCTGCCTCAGTCTTGTCTGACATCCTTTGTTGTGTCTGTGTGCTCCTGATAGTGACTGATGACCTGTCTTACGTTTCACCCTTAGCTAAATGACTGCGGCAGTGGACTTCTGACCCTGGCCTGCCTGTTGTCTGGAAGTAAACCTTCCCATGGTGACTCTATCTAGTCTAGTTTGTCCATTTATCACGTACATGACTCCTGAACCTACCTACCTACCTACCCTGTTGTTTTATGCTAGTTCCTTCCCTGGGATGGCGTTCTTCCCCAGTTACTGCTCAGCAGGCCTTTTACTCAAGTACTCCCCCTTCCTCGCCCTGGAAAACGGGAAATCTCCAGGAAAATGAGGCCGCCTCCATTCTCCAGGTGGTTTCTTCAGGATCCGGTCTTTAGGTTGACTCTCATTAGGTCGACCACTATTGGTCGACATGGTCTATAGGTCAACATGGTCACTAGGTCGACATGGACAAGGTCAACGTGGAAAAGGGTTGACATGAGTTTAAAAAAAAAATTTTTTTTTTACTTTTTCATACTTTACGATCCACGTGGACTACGATTGGGAACAGTAACCTGTGCCGAGTGCAGCGGTAGTGGAGCGAGGCACCTTCGCTCACCATGCGAGGGGACGCCGTGCACTAATTAAGGTTCCCCGTCACTTTACGAAGAAAACAACATACATTTTTAAAAAAAAACCTCATGTTAACCTTTGTCCATGTCCAGGTCGACCCAATGACCGTGTCGACCGTTTTCAGGTGTCGACTTAGTCACTGTGGACCAATAGTGGTTGACCTAATGACTGTCGGCATAGTTACTATGACCCTATGATCCCCACCTGGTTTCTTCAGTGGTGGCCACAAGCTCAGTATACTGAATGTGTGCAGGGTGGTGCCTGTGTGCACCCTGCGTCCATTATAGATATGGGAGCAGCGATCCCTGATAATCAACACACTGCGATCCTTTCTTCTGCTTTATGTAGTTGGTTCTCTCTTTTATTTATTCCCCTGTGATTGGGCCTGTCTATTATTATACAGCACTGCTACTCCCTTTAGGAAACCACGTGAGATGTCTCTTCTTGCTTTACGAACCCATCACAAAGTTGTCTTACATTTAATAATACATTTTTCTCTAGCATCCATAAGGGATATTTGGGACACATTAGTATGATGGGGTATAGACGGGGGCCAAAGGAGCCAGTGCACTTTAAATTTCTTCCACTGGGTGTGCTGGCTCCTCCCCTCTATGCCCCCTCCCACGGGCAGTTTAGAAAAAAATGCCCTCAGGAGAGGTTGCACATCTCTGCTAGCTCCAGAGTTTTTCTTCTTTCTATTTTAAAACTTTTGTTATTCTCGGCATGCTGTTTGGGCAACAGCATACCTGCACCAAGGGAGTTAGGGGAAGGGATGGTCACTGGCCTCGTGAGGTGCAGAGCCGCTTCCCCGCTGCAGGACCACCGTCCTGAGGGGTTGTTTGTTCAGTGGGGCACTGTGCCTTGGCTGTCGCAACCGCAGCATGCTGCACACCCCTAACACGGCCTGAAGGTGATCGTCGGTGGTGAGTACCCCTCCAGGGGGGTCCCGCTATAGCCCCTGCGTGAGACTAGCTAGCGATGGCTGTACCAAACATCTATGTAAGGCTACAGCATGGTTAGGAGACAGGGCCAGTATAAATATAATTATGTAACTCCGACACCATTACGAGGGACGGAGCTACATCAGAGCGGGCTCAACGGCATTTTGGCGCCTTCCTCTGCATAAGCAGCAGCAGCCTCACACAGCTCCTCCAGACCTTCACACGCTGGATCACTGGTACAGGGTGTTGATTAGAGGGAGAGCCGTTAATTGTGCACAGATATTATTCCTCTGTGGGAATTACATTGTATAAGCAGTTCTCACTGTTATGTAAAATCACTGACAGCCTCACTGGGGCTCTGCAGCGTTCGGTGTGCTGGGTCCTCTCTTCCTCTGCGTCTCCTCTCACATGCAATAGGACAGGCTTGCATTGTAATCAGTCTGTGTTGCATGTGTGTTGTGTGTTTTCATTATGGTGAAACATAAGTTATGCAGTCTGTGTAATGCCAGATTCTCCCCTCTTTCATCTGGTTCCATATCATGTGAGCAGTGTAGTCAGTGCTCACAACATGCTGAGGACAATGAGGGGGAGAGTCCAGAGCCCTCCTGGTTGGAGGCTATCAAAACTATGATGTCTGATATGTCATCTCAGCTCACTGCAAATGCCAACAAAACACAAGACCTGCAAAAAGCAGTTGAAGATCTAGCTCCCAGGGCTGATGTTCCCCATCCCCCCTCTATACTGCAGGTCCACATAAATGTGCTTTACCTGCACTTCTATCAGATACTGATGATGATATACAGGATGATGGGGATGATGTTGATCCCATAAGTGGGATTCCACTCCTACACAGGGTACTGCACCACTCATTTTAGCTATAAGGGATGTGCTGAAGCTCCCCCTAGAGGACACTGCAAATCAGCAGTCGTTTTTCCTCCCTCAAGACAAACTGACTCACATTTCCTTATTCTAAAGAATTAGATGATTTATTTAAGCTAGCCTGGAAAAATCCAGATAAAAAATATCAGGCGTCAAAACGGTTTTTGCATACATTCCCCTTTGCCCCTGAGGGTAGAAAGTTCTGGGAAGAATCTCCAGCTGTAGATGTCTCGGTCTCTCGCCTCTGTACGAAGGCGGTACTCCAGTCTCCGGGCTCCTTTACGGTAAAGGACCCGGGGGATAGGAAAATTGAGGCCACACTAAAATCTACATTGCTGCAGGGGTATCTCAAAGACCGGTCATTGCAGGCTGCTGGATGACACATGCAATTCATTCCTGGGCTACTCAAATTTCAGGAGGGTCTCTCGGGTGACATGACCCTAGTTACTATGCTGACTTTCCTAAAACACATTCACGACTTGGCAAGAGTTCTCTGTGACTCCCAGCACGCAAAGCCATATGGTTGCGTCAGTGAATTGCAGAGGCTGACTCCAAACGCAATATGGAATCTCTTCCCTTTACAGGTGAATGGCTCTTCGGAGGCGAATTGGACGCATGGATCTCCAAAGCTACTGCTGGGAAGTACACATTTCTTCCCTCGGGGGCTCCGCCTGCTATACGTACCTACCCAGGACCGTCTACTCAGTCCTTTCGGTCCACCAGATTTCGATCTAGGGCCAGAGGTGCATCAAATGCAGCTAGAGGCTCCAGAGGGAAACCTAAGAAACCAGCCGTTGCTGGATCTCAGGACCAGAACACCAATTCAGCTTCCGCAAAGACATCAGCATGATGGTGCCCGCCCACCCTGGGAGGATCTCGAGGTGGGAGCCACGTTACGTCACTTCAGCCACATCTGGGAAAGTTCCTGCCAGGACCCCTGGGTAAGGGACCTTATTTCTCAGGGTTACATGCTGGAATTCGTCGGAGCTCCTCCCCCACGATTTTTCAAATCAAGCCTACCAGCTTTGGAAAATATGCGTGTTATGCTACTACAGGCAATCATAAAGTTGGTCCAGTCCCAAGTCATTGTTCCAGTACTCCTGCAACAGCAAGGACAAGGCTACTACTCCAGTCTGTTCGTTGTGCCAAAACCGGACGGGTCTGTGAGGCCAATTTTGAATCTGAAGTCCTTCAATCCTTACCTAAAGGTTTTCAAATTCAAGATGGAATCTTTGTGAGCAGTGATCACAGGCCTGGAACACCAGGAATTCCTAGTGTCCCTGGATATCAAGGACGCTTACCTCCATATCCCAATTTTGCCTCCTCATCAGGCCTATCTGAGGTTTGCCCTGCTGAACGATCACTACTAGTTCCAGGTGCTACCCTTTGGCCTGTCTACAGCTCCGGGGGTGTTCACGAAGGTGATGGCGGAAATGATGTTCCAGCTCAGGGTCCAGGGGGTCAACGTGGTCCCTTACCTGGACGATCTCCTGATAAAAGCGAGTTCCAGGGAGCTCCTACTGCTCCATATAGATCGCACTATACGTCTTCTGTCACAGTACGGGTGGATCCTCAATCTACAGAAGTCCCACCTAGAGCCGTCTCAACGGCTCCTGTTTCTGGGAATGCTACTGGATACTGTAGCGCAGAAAGTGTTCCTCCTAGAGGACAAAGTGAGAACTCTCCAGGAAATGGTTTGCATGGTTCTCCGACCGACTCGAGTTTCCATTCATCTTTGCATAAGATTGTTGGGAAAGATGGTAGCCTCGTACGAGGCCATCCAGTATGGACGGTTCCATGCCAGACCCTTTCAACTGGACATCCTGCACAAGTGGTCCGGTTCCCACCTTCAGATGCACCGGATGATTCAACTGTCACCCCGGGCCAGGATTTCACTCCTGTGATGGCTGTAGTCTTCCAATCTCCAGGAAGGTCAGCGCTTCGGGATTCAGGATTGGATCCTCCTCACGATGGATGAACGTCTGAGAGGATGGGGGGCTGACACCCAAGGGGTGCAGTTCCAGGGCAGGTGGTCTGCTCAAGAGGCCCTACTTCCGATCAACATCCTGGAACTTCGGGCTATCTACAATGCCATGATTCAGGCCTCCTCTCTGCTCCCGGATCAAGCAATCCAGGTACAGTCGGACAACCCCACGGCTGTGGCGTACATCAATCGACAAGGAGGGAAAAAAGCAGGGCCTGCAAGCAAGAAGTATCAAGAATACTTCTCTAAGCAGAAAGAAATGCACTAGCACTGTCCGCAATCTTCATTCCGGGAATGGACAATTGGGAGTCGCCACAACCTCTACCCAGGGCAGTGGGGCCTACATCCTCAAGTGTTTCAACAGATCATCGACTGGTGGGGTTGCCCCCAGATCGAAATTAATGGCGTCTCACCTCAACAAGAAACTTTGCTCCTATTGCTCGTGACCCAGAGACCCTCAGGCGTGCGCAGTGGATGCACTGACATCGCCTTGGCCTTACCAGCTGGTCTACATATTCCCTCCGATTCCGTTGATCCCAAAGGTGCTAAAGAGGATCCGGTATCAAGGAGTACAAGCAATTCTGCTTGCCTCGGATTGGCCCCGGAGAGCGTGGTACGCGGATCTTCTGGACATGTCCGTCAAAGACCCTTGGCCTCTGCCACTCAGAAGAGATCTTCTTCAACAAGGACCGTTCGTCTACTCGGACTTTCGGCAGCTTCATTTGACGGCATGGAAGTTGAGCAGAACATCTTTGCTTACCAGGGACTTTCCAAAAAGGTAATTGCCACTATGGTGCAAGCCAGAAAACCTGTGACGTCAAAACACTATCATACTATCTGGCAGAGATGCGTCTCCTGGTGCGAGGAATGCACATATCCATCTGCCAATTTTCACTTGGGAAGATTCCTTCGTTTCCTGCAGGCTGGAGTGGATCAAGGCTTATGTCTGGGATCCATTAAGGTTCAAATTTTGTCTCTTTCAATCTTCTTCCAAAAGAAGTTGGCTATACCGCCTGAAGTTCAGACCTTCTTGCAAGGGGTACATCACATCCAACCTCCGTTTGTGCCGCCTACTGCTCCTTGGGATTTGGATGTGGTATTGCGATCTCTACAGTCTTCCTGGTTTGAACCTCTGATGACGGTAGAAGACAAGTACCTCACGTGGAAGACGGCGTTGTTACTGGCCCTGGCTTCTGCTCGCCGTGTCTCAGAATTGGGAGCCTTGTCGTGTAAAAGTCCATACTTGGTCTTTTACGAGGACAGAGCGGAGCTCAGGACTAGACAGCAGTTCCTGCCGAAGGTTGTCTCCGCGTTTCATATGAATCAACCTATTGTGATTCCGTCCTGTTCTGACGCTTCTGCTCCTCTGGAGCCATTGGATGCTGTGCGTGCCTTGAAGATCTATGTCAAGCGTACAGCTCGGATCAGAAAGACTGATTCCTTGTTCGTGCTCTATGATGCGCAGAAGAAGGGTTGCCCTACTTCGAAGCAGTCCATTGCTCGTTGGAGTCGACTTACTATCCAACAGGCCTATGTGTCAGCATCCTTACTTGTTCCTAAGTCTCTAAAGGCCCACTCTACTAGATCGGTGGGCTCCTCCTGGGCGGTTGCCCGTGGAGTCTCGGCCTTGCAGCTATGCAAAGCCGCTACCTGGTCGGGGAAGAACACCTTTGTGAAGTTCTACAAGTTTGATACTTTTGTTAATAGTTTATTTTACAGTCCCTTTCCTCTCACCTATTAGTCACCGCTATCTGGCCAAGACAAACAGGACTGATCCCTCCTTAGGCTAAAGCCAGCAACATCTGAAACCCTAAACTCCCCGCAATTAGGGCACTGATAAAAGGGGCATTGCCCAGTACGATGCCTTATCTGCCCTGCCATGAGAGGTGGTTAGTGTTATCATTGGGACCAAGGTGTAATTTATAAAGAGGTCATTAATGACGTGCAGCAACAGCAGCTGGAGCTTCTTCTGTCAGGGGTCACCTAGCTTAGGACAACAGCATGTAGCCGTTTGAGGAACATTACTCAGAAGCCGGCGCCAGTTTTAGCGATGGATATTGTGGGTTGTTCATGATCAGCAGCTGCTTATTGTGTCTCTCCCATCCCTCGCTGTACAGATCTCACAGTAACGATTTCTCTGGCGAGGCACCAGCTAATTAACTCAGCGAGTATAATTGATGGCTTGTACAGACATTCGAGTAGGATGCTGACGTCAGGCAGCCCTCAATAACACAGCGCTGGAACGTTGTGTCCCTACCTCCTTTTGTGTGTACAGATAGACAAACACTCTGTCCTTTCATGGCTGGGTCACTGTGTGCATAGAATTCATCACCCCTCATAGTGCAAGGCCTCCCACTCTGTATCTTGTGGACAGGGGATGGTTAGGCCAGGACTGTTTCCAGGTCAGGGAGGAACATTCATGGCCGGTCTAATCAAAGAGTTTGGTTTGGACCGATGTTACGGAACCTGCTGCTCTTCCAAAAATTGTTTTGGTTGTCTCCCGAGAGGTGATTTCGGCAGTCGTGCCACACCACATTATGTAATTTGTGTGTGGTGTTCCTCGGTTTGTTTCCCAGCTGTGGGCGGTAGCAGTATCTTGCTGTGACGTTCAGTTTATACTATGCTCACGAGAAACTCTGATCGGCCAGTGATCGCATTGAAGTTTCTGTGCAGTCTCTTGTAGAACGGTCCATAAACCCCATTCAAAACCAGATATCCTCAGTTTGGACTTCTTTATTCTGTATGGCCATATTGGCCCCACAACTGATGCATAAGGTGTGCAGGCACCTATGTCTGAGTACTGAACAGCAGGATCCTATGGGGCAAAACTTGTGCTGTTGGTTGACGGCTGTGATGTCATTATACAACTGCACTTTCCACCAATCCCGCACACCAAGTGAATTTAGTAATCTTCCCGGGTTCTTAAAAAAAAACGTTTAAGCAATTTCACAGTGCATCCACTGTCAGCAAGCGTGTTAGGGGGTTATGTAAGAAGTTTGGGGTTATCTTTTACTATTATTGTTATCCTTTATTTATATGGTGCCACAAGGGGTCCGCAGCGCCTTACATTAACAGAGACAATATGAACAAAACAAGTGTCCTACAGTACAGAACATTATCAGCAGTCATAATACTGAAATAAGCAGCAGGACAGCACCACCTCAGGGTTAGGTGCAATTATAGGTAGTGGGAGGAGATGATAGTATAAGCGAGGAAAGGAAACACACGAGGGAAAAGGGCCCTGCTCGTGAGATCTTACAGTCTAAAGGGCAGGGGAAGACAGACAGGGGCGAAACATGGGGAAGAGACAGCGAGGAAGGAGCAGTGGGTTAGGATGAGAGCTGGAAGACTTTCATAAAGACGTGGGTCTTGAGAGCCCGTTTGAAGTTTTGTAGAGAAGCAGAGTGTCTGATAGGGAAAGGGAGAGAGTTCCAGTGGTAGGGAGCAGCACAGGCAAAATCTTGGAGACAGGCGTGGGAGGAAGTAATCAGTTGGGGGGAGAGGCGGCACACATTTATTGGAGCGAATAGGGTGGACGGGAATGTGAAGGAAGGTAAGGTCAGAGACGTAAATGGGACAGGAATGGGTAAGGGCTTTGTGAGTGTGAGAAGTTTGAATTGGGTTCTGAAGGGGAGCCAGTGTAGGGCTTGTAGGAGAGGGGAGGTGGATGTAGTACGTTTGGAGAGGAAGATGAGCCAGGCAGCAGCTTTGAGGACATATTGAAGTGGAGAGAGGTGGGAGACAGGAAGGCCAGATAGGAAGAGGTTACAGTAGTCCAGTCTGGAGATGACCAGTGAGTGGATGAGGGGCTTAGTTGACCCCAGGGTGAGAAAGGAGCGGAAGAAAATAAATTGACAGAGAAACATTCACGCAGCTGAACTTAAAGGCTAAAACAAAGAAATGCGCATATATCACATACACAACATAAAGGGTATTCTCACTGTAACTAGGCAGTTGCTGGTGTCTGAGGCTGGGAAGTGACGCACCAGCTGCTGCCCAGCCTGAGTACCAATGCCGTGTATACGTCTGGCTGTGTATTTTTCTATTTTGTGCTGTGTATTACTCATTTTTCTACTCTAATAATTCCACTAAAACATGGGCCTAGCTGCAGCGGCCCCGGTCTGCCAATAAAGGGCCATTGTTTTGCTCCCAATTACGGGGCATGAGTCAGTATGTACAGGCTGTGCTAATTACATTTACTCACGATAAATGCTTAATATACAAAACGTGAGTCGCGTCTTCTGGAGTACAGTATGTTTTATTACCATGTGAAATATCCAGTCATTAACTGTGAATACTGATTTGTCCGTATTAGTCAGGTGTGCATCCCAGAATAACACGTGATAACACAACCTGTTATACAGGGCACCACTGGGATTTGGGAAACTGCTTTTCCTCTTTCACGGTCACAGCAGTGACAGGCTGGCAGGACCAGTGCCCTTACTGCCCATTCAGCAGAGTTGGCATTCTGGTACTTGTAGTTCTCCAACAGTTGGCAGTCTACAGGTTGCCTAAGCCTGGGCAAGAGTCTACAATAATAAGTAGGCATTTTATATAACAGGCGCACGTCTAACTATGGTATTGTTTCCCAACTGTAGTCCTTGGGACCTCTAATGTTACAGTATAACACCTCCTCAGGATCACAAGTGAAATAATTGGCTCCACCTGTGGATCTTTTAAAATGTGTCCAGGGGCGGATCCAGAAGAAAATGATAGGGGGGGCACCATGGAAGGGGCAAGTACATTTGCGTGCGGCTTCGGTGCATGTGAGGTGGCACTTCTTATACAATGCCCACAGTTGTAGCGCTCATTATGCAATGTCCACTGTACTTATAGTGCCCCTTATATAGACCCCATAGTAGTGGTGCCCCTTATGCAATGCCCGTATTGCCCCCAGTAGTAATGTTGCCTGTAGTAATGCCCCCAGTCATTTAGCGCCCTAGTAGTTATGCCCCAGTGGTAATGCCCCTGCAGTTATGACCCCAATAGTTTACCCCCGCCCCTTTAGTTTAGCCTTCCAGTGGTAATGCCCCCAGTAGTTTGCCTGCTTGTAGTTTAGCCACCAGTAGTAATGCCCCCCTTGTAGTTTAGCCCCCAGTAGTAATGCCCCCAGTAGTTTGGCCCCTGTAGTTATCCCCCAGTAGTTTGGACCCTGTAGTTATGCCCCCAGTAGTTTGGCCCCCCTGTAGTTTAGCCCCCAAGTAGTAATGCCCCTGTAGTTAAGCCGCCAGTAGTAATGCCCCTGTAGTTACGCCGCCAGTCGTATGCCCCCAGTAGTTAGCCCCTTTGTAGTTGGCTCCCAGTAATAATGTCCCCCAGTAGTTTGCCCCCAGTAGATGCCCCCCAATAATAATGTCCTCCAGTAGTTTGCCCCCAGTAGTAATGCCCCCTAGGAGTTTGCCCCAATAGATGACCCCCCAGTAGTAATGCCCCCAGTAGATGCCCCTCAGTAGTAATGCCCCCAGTAGATGGCACCCAGTAAAAATGTCCCCCAGTAGTAATGCCCCCAATAAATGACCCCCCAGTAGTAATGCCCCCAGTAGATGCCTCCCAGTAATAATGCCCCCAGTAGTAATGCCACCCCAGTAGTAATGCCCCTTGTGGATGCCCCCCAGTAGTAATGTCCCCCCATAGTTTGCCCCCAGTAGATGCTCCCGCTGCACTAAGGAAGAAAAAAACATCATACTTACCGAGCCCCGTTCCCGTTCCCAGACCGCTGCAGTCCTCCTCCTCTTGGCGTCCGCTCCTCAGCACTATGAGAGAGATGTCATGACTGACGTCTCTCCCATAGCGCACGCCGCACAGTGACAGCGCCGGAAGCCGGAGCTCACTACTGAGCTCCTGCCTCCGGCTGCCGTTGTACAGGGAGACGGGCGCCCGCTGGTAACACAATCTCAGCGGGCGCCCGTCATCTCCCTGTGCGGCGCCGGGAGGGGACGGGGGACGGAGGCCACAAATGAAAGGGGGGGCACGGGCCCGAGTGCCCCCCCCCTGGATCCGCCACTGAATGTGTCAGCTAGTAACGACTACACCTGTGCTCCTGCTAGGAGATCTGTAAAACATGCACTGTTAGGGGTTAGGACTGGAGTTGGGAACTTTTACAAGGGGATGCAAAAATCTCCTTTTGTTATATTGTCTGTGCACAGCAACAACAAAAAAAAGAGTTTTGAGTTACACATACTATGACCTTTGGAGAGGCAGATCGATGAAAGCAAGTGCAAGTTACTTAGGTGGGCTTACCATACTATCCCTTTAAATCGAGACACTAATGGATTATACAGGTTCTGTGGCTGGCTGACTTCAATCCAGCATTTCACCTGGGTTTAATCAGCCACAGAACCTGTGTAATCCATGACTGTCCTGGTTTAAGGGAATATTATGGTAAGATTATACTTAGGTGTAGCACAATCCCCTGCAGATGTAGCCTGCTATGTAGAATATATGTGTAATCACCATATACTGTAGGGCTCCTGGAGGTTACTGCTAATGCAGGGGTGCAGTGAGCAAACGCCACAACCAGCTATGCCAGACTACAAACCCCCCTTCCCCCACTTCCCCTGCCATACTTTTTCCAATACAAATCAGCCCATGAAGAAAAGGAGAGAAGATCGTGCATTAATTTGGGAGCCTGTAAACAAAACCAAGACTTCGGGCGAGTATTTATTTTAATAAAATAAATATATATTTCTTGCAATATGCTTTGTCTGTGTTTTATTTTTAATCTTTTTATTTTTTTACTGTTTGGGATGTTTAAGGAACTACGTGCACGCAGCAGCTGCCCAGGCATTCTGGCACTTGTACAGTAGTTCTACAAGCTCCAGGAAGCTCTGGCAACCATGGGTCTGCCCAAGTTGTCAATGGCTTCTGGGATTCGTAGTTCCTCATGCATGGTTAGTTAATTATGTTAGCAATTTAAGCTATTACTCGAGCAGCCTCCACCCAATGGTGCTGGGTGGACCCTCAGGGATTAACCGTACAGCGCACACAGCCTCACTCAATCAGTCGTCCAGATTCTGCAGCCCGATTAATCCATGGTGGTCCTCTGTCAGCAGGTTCCTGCAGTTATATAGTCGGATGGGTGAAGGTTATACTTCTAAGTAGAGATGAGCGGGTTCGGGTTTTACTTGGTTTTACTCAGATTTAGTCAGTTCTCAAGACGGCATCTTATTGGCTATTCAAAACACGAGACATCTGTGAACCAATAAGATGCCGTTTTGAGAACCGAGTAAAACCGAACCCGCTCATCTCTACTTTTAAGTGAGGCTTGAGTTCTCATTTATGTCTGACCCAACCCTGTAACCTCTTTTATATTACTGATTTTGGGACTCTGTTTTTGTTTTACTGAGATAAGCTTTAGTTCTGGCGAAATCTCCTTTTCTTGGCAAAGGTAGGTCTCCTCCCTCCCTAACACCAGTTTGCGCTCTTTAGCGAAAGTTCCATATTTAACAAGGATTGCTGGTTTAGAGGGGTGATTGGTGTTGTCTGTGGGGTGTGTAAGTTATAATAATATATGCTTTATAATTATTCTGCCTGCAGGCAGAACCAAGCACCCCTTGTGTGTGTGTTTTCCCATTAATAGTAAACGTGCTTGCTCGGGAATTATCTATTGCAATACCGTGTTTGTTGGATGTGTTACTTCCATATAGCTGTACCTTGTATTGTTCTATTATATTGCTCTCCGGAATTGTTTCATGAACAATGCTCCTGGTTCCATGTTGAAGTGGGAACCAGCTACTCATGAGATATTTGTTTTACTGTCACATCAATGCAGGGGTGTAGCGAGGGTGGGTCCGGTGGAGCGCAACCTCTTTATAGTGCTGTGAGGCAGTAATGCTAACCATTACACCGTCCATACTGCCATGCCCCTATATGTTGTTGTAAGCCTTTGGTACACACTGACCCTATTTTAAATATGGGGGGCACCCAAAGAAAACTTTCGCCCCGAGCTCCACATGGTCTGGAACCAGCCCTGTCACCAATTTAGGATTTTTAAATATTGTTTCTTTTCAAATGTAACATGCCACCACATGCTGGCTAGGCCCCCAATTCAGTACAGGGGAGGGGGGCGCCAAAACATACCCTTGCTCCGAGCACCATGGCACCTAGCTACACCTCTGCATCAATGTTGTTCCTCACCTGGTGGGTAACGATAAGTGCCTCTGATTGGCTCATGCTGGGATTGGTCCTGTACTCTCATCTATACAATGACTGGGGAGAATGAATATGCTCGGGCCTAGTGCTGCCTGTACGTTAGTGACTTCACAGTCTTCTGTCTTGGTTCTAGCTCAGCCATCGTCACTTACAGGATAGTGTTCTGGTAGCTGTTTCCTTGTTACTATATACATGGGGCCACCACTAGGCCAGATGTGGATTTACGTTGCCACTAGCGATTGACACAGTGTAAGCCAAGCGCATAGGGGCAGATGTATTAAGCCTAGAGAAGTGCTAAAGCAGTGATACATTCAAGGCATACTTACCGACATTCTGGCTGCTCTCTGCGGGAGAGAGCAGCCAGGTCGGCTCAACAGGCGGGCCGGGGAGCGCTCTGACGTAAGGAGGGGGTGGGTCGGAGGCGGGATGGGGGTGGAGCAAGGGCGGGACGGGTGCGGGGTTACGGTGACTCCTCCTTTAAGCCACCCTCAAACACCCAGGTATGTGACATAACACGTTATTATATTTGGCTGTATTGCAGTTATAACCACCTTTCTTACCAAATGTCACACTCATCTCCACAATCCGGAATGCCCTATAGCCTGGGGGAAATTACTGTCTTGATCTAGTTTTAGTCTTTCTTTTCCTTGTTACCCAATTTCCAGTCTCTTATGAAATCTAGAACAAGATAAAAATAAACCCTTTCTATTGAGGAATGTAACTTTGTTCTCAGAAACGTCAACTGAAGAGCACTGTAACTACAGGGATAGATGAGCTGCACTTCACCATGCCCTGACCGCGGATACTGTACTTCAATAGGTTCCTTCTCATTTTAAACTGCAATTAATGTGTTGCAATCAAAGGGTAAAATGTTCCCCCAGCACACTGCAAAGGACCAGCAATTAAATTTAAATACTACATGATGTTAGAAATACAGAGATCTCGGTTTGCATTTTTTTTGCAAAAATATGTTTAAGCCACCAGGCGCTTCATGGCTTCTCTGTTCTGGTGGTCAATAATGCTATGTCCGCTTCAGGGCTTCTCTATTCTGGTAGTCCCTTACGCTACGTCCGCTTCAAGGCTTCTCTGTTCTGGTAGTCCCTAACGCTACGTCCGCTTCAAGGCTTCTCTGTTCTAGTAGTCCCTAACGCTACATCTGCTTCAAGGCTTCTCTGTTCTGGTAGTCCCTAACGCTACGTCTGCTTCAAGACTTCTCTGTTCTGGTAGTCCCTAACGCTACATCCGCTCCAAGGCTTCTCTGTTTTGGCGGTCCCTAACGCTACGTCCGCTTCAAGGCTTCTCTGTTCTGGTGGTTCCTAACGCAACGTCTGCTTCAAGGCTTCTCTGTTCTGGCGGTCCCTAACGCTACGTCCGCTTCAAGGCTTCTCTGTTCTGGCAGTCCTTAACGCTACGTCCGCTTCAAGGCGTCACTGGTTTGGTGGTCCCTAATGCTATGTCCGCTTCAAGGTTTGTCTGTTCTGATAGTCCCTATCGATACGTCCGCTTCAAATCTTCTCTGTTCTGGTGGTCCCTAATGCTATGTCCGCTTCAAGGCTTCTCTGTTCTGATAGTCCCTAATGCTACGTCCACTACAAGGCTTCTCTGTTCTGGTAGTCGCTAATGTTATGTCCGCTTCAAGGTTTCTCTGTTCTGGTAGTCCCTAACGCTACGTCCGCTTCAAGGTTTCTCTGTTCTGGCGGTCCATAACGCCACGTCTGCTTCAAGACTTCTGTGTTCTGGCGGTCCCTAACGCTAAGTCCGCTTCAAGGCGTCACTGTTCTGGTAGTCCCTAATGCTATGTCCGCTTCAAGGCGTCTTTGTTCTGGTGGTCCCTAATGCTATGTCCGTTTCATGGCTTTTCTGTTCTGGCAGTCCCTAACGCTACATCCGCTTCAAGGCTTCTCTGTTCTGGTGGTCTCCCTAACGCTACATCCGCTTCAGGGCGTCACTGTACTGGTGGTCCCTAATGCTATGTCCACTACAAGGTGTCCCTATACTAGTGGTCCCTAGCGCTATGTGCACATCAAGGTGTCTCTGTTCTGGTTGTCCCTAACGCTACATCGCTTCAAGGCATATCTGTTCTGTTGGTCCCTAAAACTATGTCCGCGTCAAGGTATCTCTGTTCTAGTGGTCCCTAATGCTATGTAATAATAGCACCCATTTTGGGTCATATAATTGCATATTATTATGCAGCATGATAATAGCACATTAATATATTTCTAAAGTGAGGGCCGACTCCAAATGGCACAATGAGGACCAGCACCCCAAATGCTGATCCCATCCGTGCCTCTCAGAACAGTAATATAAAATGGTGCAATCAGAGAGTAGAGGTTCTGGCGTCCGGCAGGAACACCCATAGGCCCTCATTCCGAGTTGTTCGCCCGCTGGCTGCTTTTAGCAGCATTGCACACGCTAGGCCGCCGCCCTCTGGGAGTGTATCTTCGCTTAGCAGAATAGCGAACGAAAGATTAGCAGAACTGCTAATAAATCATTCTTTGCAGTTTCTGAGTAGCTCCGGACCTACTCACAGATTGCGATCAGCTCAGTCCGTTTAGATCCTGGTTTGACATCACAAACACTCCCTGCGTTCGGCCAGCCACTCCCCCGTTTCTCCAGACACTCCCGCGTTTTTCCCTGACACGCCTGCGTTTTTTTTTGCAAACGCCGGGAAAACGCTGAGTTACCACCCAGAAACGCCCCTTTCCTATCAATCATTCACCGATCAGCAGTGCGACTGTAAAGCGCCGCAGAATCCACAGCAAAACTGCTACGTTTTTCGTTAAATAACTAAGCGCATGCGCACTGCGTGCCTTGCGCATGCGCAGTTTGCAACAAATCACAGCATAGCGAAAATCGGCAACGAGCTAACAACTCGGAATGACCCCCATAGTGTAGTGATTTGAACCATTCAAAGTGCAAAGGTAAGTAATGTGTCCATGTTTAATAAATATATAAGGCTTATCTGTCTTTGACACTGTAAATATTCTGCATCACAGTAACTCAGAAGATGAGCAAGATGATAAATGGACCTTGTATAAATATGATACACTTGGAAACCAACCCCAAAACGGCAGAAAATACCATAGTGTAGTATTTCATGTGTAATAAAAGATTAATAGGAGTAATAACGTGTACATGAATAAAATATAAAGACACATATCACAAAAGATCACCCAATTCATGAAGGGTGGGAAATCCCTGAGGAAGTTGGCAACGACAAAACATGTTGCATGCGGCTTGGACTCTGCGGAGATATCACCACGCTGGCTTGAAGCTCCTTTTTGCTGGTTGTGGATGGTTCCATCCTTCAGTCAAGGTTCATATAAAACAAGTAAAACATTTATAATATTATAATAATAATAATATAAAATACTGTAGATAGCTGCTCCTACTGTATATGATCCTTTCCAGCAGGATCCAAAAAACAGATATGACAGCACTCATATGAAACGTGGCACTGGCGCTAAAGTATATTGGGGGTCATTCTGACCCGATCGTACGCTGCAGTTTATCGCAGCGGTGCGATCGGGTCAGAAGTGCACATGCGCCCGAAGGCTGTCGGGCCGCTAAGATCGCCTCTGCCTGATTGACAGGCAGAGGCGGCCGCTGGGGGGGTGGAACGACGGCGTTTGCCCGCCGTTTCGTGGGCGCAGTCCGGCCAATGCAGGCGTGGCCGGACCGAACGGGGGGCGAGCCGCAGTGGCTGCGTGACGTCACACGCAGCCGCTGCGGGCCGGGGAGCGATGAGTAGCTCCCGGCCAGCACGCTAAAGCTGCGCTGGTCGGGAGCTACTCTTGAAGTGCAAAGGCATCGCCGCTGTGCGATGCCTTTGCACTTCTGCGGGGGGAAGCCGGCAGTGACATGCGGGGCGGGATAGCCCTGTGCTGGGCATTCCCCCACATGTCAGTGTGAATGATCGTAGCTGTGCTAAATTTAGCACAGCTACGATCATCTCGGAATGACCCCCTCATTGTCCTGCCCTGGTGCTAGCGGAGTACAAAGTTATAAACTAAATGTGTTATTCTAACATTTTACTGTACAAAATATATTTTCCTTTTGTCCATGAAGAAAGTCCACGCAAACAGTCTAGGGGCCGGATGCAATGTTGTGCAAGACAGCCTGAGCTCTGAGATTCCGGCTGAACTTGTAAATTTTTTTAAAACCGGCAATCATTTATAAGGCAAAACCAGGTTGGTTTTGCGCTATAAATGATTGACGCTTTAAAAAAAAAGTACAAGCTCAGCCAGAATCCCGGAGCTCCACCCGTTACGCACTACGTTACATCTGACCCCATATGATGTTGGGTTTTTTTTGGCTGTGCATATGTCTGAGTCGCACCGCACAGGCATCCTAATTTTGTACATACAGAGACACAAAACACAGATTTGGACGCATGTTAGCAGATATGTAAGGAGCATTTCTCTAACGTCCTAGTGGATGCTGGGGACTCCGTCAGGACCATGGGGATTAGCGGCTCCGCAGGAGACAGGGCACAAAAATAAAGCTTTAGGATCAGGTGGTGTGCACTGGCTCCTCCCCCTATGACCCTCCTCCAAGCCTCAGTTAGGTTTTTGTGCCCGTCCGAGCAGGGTGCAATCTAGGTGGCTCTCCTAAAGAGCTGCTTAGAAAAAGTTTTTAGGTTTTTTATTTTCAGTGAGTCCTGCTGGCAACAGGCTCACTGCATCGAGGGACTTAGGGGAGAGAAGTGAACTCACCTGCGTGCAGGATGGATTGGCTTCTTAGGCTACTGGACACCATTAGCTCCAGAGGGAGTCGGAACACAGGTCTCACCCTGGGGTTCGTCCCGGAGCCGCGCCGCCGACCCCCTTGCAGATGCCGAAGATGGAAGAGGTCCAGATGCAGGCGGCAGAAGACTTTTCAGTCTTCCTGAGGTAGCGCACAGCACTGCAGCTGTGCGCCATTGTTGTCAGCACACTTCACACAGCGGTCACGGAGGGTGCAGGGCGCTGGGGGGGCGCCCTGGGCAGCAATGTATAATACCTTTTTTATGGCTAAAAATACATCACATATAGCCCCTGGGGGCTATATGGATGTATTTAACCCCTGCCAGGTCTCAGAAAAACGGGAGAAGAAGCCCGCCGAAAAGGGGGCGGGGCCTATTCTCCTCAGCACACAGCGCCATTTTCCCTCACAGAAATGCTGGTGGGAAGGCTCCCAGGCTCTCCCCTGCACTGCACTACAGAAACAGGGTTAAAACAGAGAGGGGGGGCACTGATTTGGCGATATGACTACATATATTAAAATGCTATAAGGGAAAAGCACTTATATAAAGGTTGTCCCTGTATAATTATAGCGTTTTTGGTGTGTGCTGGCAAACTCTCCCTCTGTCTCCCCAAAGGGCTAGTGGGTCCTGTCCTCTATCAGAGCATTCCCTGTGTGTGTGCTGTGTGTCGGTACGTGTGTGTCGACATGTATGAGGACGATGTTGGGAGGCAGAGCAAATTGCCTGTAATGGTGATGTCACTCTCTAGGGAGTCGACACCGGAATAGATGGCTTATTTAAGGAATTACGTGATAATGTCAACACGCTGCAAGTCGATTGACGACATGAGACGGCCGGCAAACATATTAGTATCTGTCCAGGCGTCTAAAACACCGTCAGGGACGTTATAATGCCCATTTTACCTCAGTCGGTCGACACAGACACAGACACGGACACTGACTCCAGTGTCGACGGTGAAGAAACAAACGTATTTTCCTTTAGGGCCACACGTTACTTGTTAAGGGCAATGAAGGAGGTGTTACATATTTCTGATACTACAAGTACCACAAAAAAGGGTATTATGTGGGGTGTGGAAAAACTACCTATAGTTTTTCCTGAATCAGATAAATTAAATGAAGTGTGTGATGAGGCGCGGGGTTCCCCCGATAGAAAATTATTGGCGGTATACCCTTTCCCGCCAGAAGTTAGGGCGCGTTGGGAAACACCCCTTAGGGTGGATAAGGCGCTCACACGCTTATCAAAACAAGTGGCGGTACCGTCTCCAGATACGGCCGCCCTCAAGGAGCCAGCTGATAGGAGGCTGGAAAATATCCTAAAAAGTATATACACACATACTGGTGTTATACTGCGACCAGCGATCGCCTCAGCCTGGATGTGCAGCGCGGGGGTGGCTTGGTCGGATTCCCTGACTGAAAATATTGATACCCTTGACAGGGACAGTATTTTATTTACTATAGAGCATTTAAAGAATGCATTTCTATATATGCGAGATGCACAGAGGGATATTTGCACTCTGGCATCAAGAGTAAGTGCGATGTCCATATCTGCCAAAAGATGTTTATGGACACGACAGTGGTCAGGTGATGCAGATTCCAAACGGCACAAAGATGTATTGCCGTATAAAGGGGAGGAGTTATTTGGGGTCGGTCCATCGGACCTGGTGGCCACGGCAACTGCTGGGAAATCCACCGGTTTTACCCTAAGTCACATCTATGCAGAAAAAGACACCGTCTTTTCAGCCTCAGTCCTTTCGTCCCCATAAGCATATCTGCCCAGGGATAGAGGAAAGGGAAGAAGACTGCAGCAGGCAGCCCATTCCCAGGAACAGAAGCCTTCCACCGCTTCTGCCAAGTTCTCAGCATGACGCTGGAGCCGTACAGGACCCCTGGATCCTACAAGTAGTATCCCAGGGGTACAGATTGGAAAGTCGAGACGTTTCCCCTCGCAGGTTCCTGAAGTCTGCTTTACCAACGTCTCCTTCCGACAGGGAGCCAGTATTGGAAACAATTCACAAGCTGTATTCCCAGCAGGTGATAATCAAAGTACCCCTCCTACAACAAGGAAAGGGGTATTATTCCACACTATATTGTGGTACTGAAACCAGAAGGCTCGGTGAGACCTATTCTAAATCTGAAATATTTGAACACTTACAAAGGTTCAAATCAAGATGGAGTCACTCAGAGCAGTGATAGCGAACCAGGAAGAAGGGGACTATATGGTGTCCCGGGACATCAGGGATGCTTACCTCCATGTCCCAATTTGCCCTTCTCACCAAGGGTATCTCAAGTTCGTGGTACAGAACTGTCACTATCAGTTTCAGACGCTGCCGTTTGGATTGTCCACGGCACTCCGGGTCTTTACCAAGGTAATGCCCGAAATGATGATTCTTCTTCGAAGAAAATGGACGACCTCCTGATAAGAGCAAGGTCCAGAGAACAGTTGGAGGTCGGAGTAGCACTATCTCAAGTAGTTCTACGACAGCACGGGTGGATTCTAAATATTCCAAAACCGCAGTTGTTTCCGACGACACGTCTGCTGTTCCTAGGGATGATTCTGGACACAGTCCAGAAAAAGGTGTTTCTCCCGGAGGAGAAAGCCAGGGAGTTATCCGAGCTAGTCAGGAACCTCCTAAAACCAGGAAAAGTGTCAGTGCATCATTGCACAAGAGTCCTGGGAAAAATGGTGGCTTATTACGAAGCGAGTCCATTCGGCAGATTCCACGCAAGAACTTTTCAGTGGTATCTGCTGGACAAATGGTCCGGATCGCATCTTCAGATGCATCGGCGGATAACCCTATCTCCAAGGACAAGGGTGTCTCTCCTGTGGTGGTTACAGAGTGCTCATCTTCTAGAGGGCCGCAGATTCGGCATTCAGGATTGGATGCTGGTGACCACGGAGGCCAGCCTGAGAGGCTGGGGAGCAGTCACACAGGGAAAAAATTTCCAGGGAGTGTGATCAAGTCTGGAGACTTTTCTCCACATAAATATACTGGAGCTAAGGGCAATTTATGATGCTCTAAGCTTAGCAAGACCTCTGCTTCAAGGTCAGCCGGTTTTGATCCAGTGGGACAACATCACGGCAGTCGCCCACGTAAACAGACAGGGCGGCACAAGAAGCAGGAGGGCAATGGCAAAAACTGCAAGGATTTTTCGCTGGGCGGAAAATCATGTGATAGCACTGTCAGCAGTGTTCATTCCGGGAGTGGACAACTGGGAAGCAGACTTCCTCAGCAGGCACGACCTCCACCCGGGAGAGTGGGGACTTCATCGGGAAGTTTTCCACATGATTGTGAACCATTGGGAAAGACCAAAGGTGTACATGATGGCGTCCAGCCTGAACAAAAAACTGGACAGGTATTGCGCCAGGTCAAGAGACTTTCAGGCAATAGCTGTGGACGTTCTGGTAACACCGTGGGCGTACCAGTCGGTGTATGTGTTTCCTCCTCTGCTTCTCATACCCAAGGTATTGAGAATTATAAGACGTAGAGGAGTAAGAACTATACTCGTGGCTCCGGATTGGCCAAGAAGGACTTGGTACCCGGAACTTCAAGAGATACTCACAGAGGACTCATGACCTCTGCCGCTAAGAAGGGACTTGCTTCAGCACGTACCATGTCTGTTCCAAGACTTACCGCGGCTGCGTTTGACGGCATGGCGGTTGAACGCCGGATCCTAAGGGAAAAAGGCATTCCGGAAGAGGTCTTTCCTACCATGGTCAAAGCCAGGAAGGACGTGACCGCACAACATTATCACCACATGTGGCGAAAATATGTTGCGTGGTGTGAGGCCAGGAAGGCTCCACGAAGAAATTTCAACTCGGTCGATTCCTGCATTTCCTGCAAACAGGAGTGTCTATGGACCTCAGATTGGGGTCCATTAAGGTTCAAATTTCGGCCCTGTCGATTTTCTTCCAGAAAGAATTGGCTTCAGTTCCTGAAGTCCAGAAGTTTGTCAAGGGAGTACTGCATATACAACCCCCTTTTGTGCCTCCAGTGGCACTGTGGGATCTCAACGTAGTGCTGGGATTCCTCAAATCACATTGGTTTAAACCGCTCAAATCTGTGGATTTGAAATATCTCACATGGAAAGTGACCATGATGTTGGCCCTGGCCTCGGCCAGGCGAGTGTCAGAATTGGCGGCTTTGTCTCACAAAAGCCCATATCTGATTGTCCATTCGGACAGGGCAGAGCTGCGGACTCGTCCCCAGTTTCTCCCTAAGGTGGTGTCAGCGTTTCACCTGAACCAGCTTATTGTGGTACCTGCGGCTACTAGGGACTTGGAGGACTCCAAGTTGCTAGATGTTGTCAGGGCCCTGAAAATATCGGTTTCCAGGACGGCTGGAGTCAGGAAAACTGACTTGCTGTTATCCTGTATGCACCCAACAAACTGGGTGCTCTTGCTTCTAAGCAGACGATTGCTAGTTGGATGTGTAGTACAATTCAGCTTGCACATTATGTGGCAGGCCTGCCACAGCCAAAATATGTAAATGCCCATTCCACAAGGAAGGTGGGCTCATCCTGGGCGGCTGCCCGAGGGGTCTCGGCATTACAACTCTGCCGAGCAACTACGTGGTCGGGGGGAGAACACGTTTGTAAAATTCTACAAATTTGATACCCTGGCTAAAGAGGACCTGGAGTTCTCTCATTCGGTGCTGCAGAGTCATCCGCACTCTCCCGCCCGTTTGGGAGCTTTGGTATAATCCCCATGGTCCTGACGGAGTCCCCAGCATCCACTAGGACGTTAGAGAAAATAAGATTTTACTTACCGATAAATCTATTTCTCGTAGTCCGTAGTGGATGCTGGGCGCCCATCCCAAGTGCGGATTGTCTGCAATACTTGTACATAGTTATTGTTACAAAAAAATCGGGTTGTTATTGTTGTAAGCCGTCTGTTCAGAGGCTCCTACGTTGTCATACTGTTAACTGGGTTCAGATCACAAGTTGTACGGTGTGATTGGTGTGGCTGGTATGAGTCTTACCCGGGATTCAAAATCCTTCCTTATTGTGTACGCTCGTCCGGGCACAGTATCCTAACTGAGGCTTGGAGGAGGGTCATAGGGGGAGGAGCCAGTGCACACCACCTGATCCTAAAGCTTTATTTTTGTGCCCTGTCTCCTGCGGAGCCGCTAATCCCCATGGTCCTGACGGAGTCCCCAGCATCCACTACGGACTACGAGAAATAGATTTATCGGTAAGTAAAATCTTATTTTATGTTCGGTGACTGGGAGGTTATAGGAGCGTAGCTAAAAAGACTTGCAGAAATCTTATGGAAGTGTTAGAGGTGTGTCGCTGATAGTGGTTGCATCCAGAGATGCACATAGGAGGCCTAACTCGGACAGAGACATGGGATGCGGTCAAGATGCCGCCGGCCGGAATCCCGGCGGTCGAAATACCGACGCCGGAATCCCGACTGCCACAATCCTGACATATTCTCCCTCCGTGGGTGTCCACGACACCCATAGAGGGAGAATATAATAGTGTGCCAAGCGTAGCGAGGCACCGTGCCCGCAGCGTGGCGAGCGAAGCGAGCCCGCAAGGGGCTGCGTTCCGCTCGCCACCCCTGTCGGGATTGTGTGGTCGGGATTCCGGCGTCGGTATTTTGACCGCCGGGATTCCGGCCGGCGGCATTTAGTTCTGATCCCAGAGACACTGCACTTACCATAGGGAAAGTGCAAGTTTCAATAGTGTGGCCGATGGTGCCGTCTAAAGACATACCACCCAGCATTTCAGTGTGTATGGATCCTGACAAGGCTGTAGCTACCATAGGTGCAGGGAGTGCAGCTGCTATGGGGCCCAGAGCTGAGAGGGGCCACCTTCCCTGTCACAGTTACATGTGTTATATACAGGGTGTAGCTACCGTAGGTGCAGGGAGTGCAGCTGCTATGGGGCCAGAGCTGAGAGGGGCCACCTTCCCTGTCACAGTTACATGTGTTATATACAGGGTGTAGGTGCAGGGAGTGCAGCTGCTATGGGGCCCAGAGCTGAGAGGGGCCACCTTCCCTGTCTCAGCTACATGTGTTATATATAGGGTGTAGCTACCATAGGTGCAGGGATTGCAGCTGCTATGGGGCCCAGAGCTGAGGGGGGCCACCTTCCCTGTCACAGTTACATGTATTATATACAGGGGTGTAGCTACCATAGGTGCAGGGAGTGCAGCTGCTATGGGGCCCAGAGCTGAGAGGGGCCACCTTCCCTGGCACAGTTACATGTGTTAAATACAGGGTGTAGCTACCATAGGTGCAGGGAGTGCAGCTGCTATGGGGCCAAGAGCTGAGAGGGGCCACCTTCCCCGTCACAGTTACATGTGTTATATACAGGGTGTAGCTACCATAGGTGCAGGCAGTGCAGCTGCTATGGGGCCCAGAGCTGAGAGGGGCCACCTTCCCTGTCACAGTTACATGTGTTATATACAGGGGTGTAGCTACCAAAGGTGCAGGGAGTGCAGCTGCTATGGGGCCCAGAGCTGAGAGGGGCCACCTACCCTGTCACAGTTACATGTGTTATGGGGCATAACATAAGCTATTATGGTGTCTCTCTAGAAGCATTGGGTCTGGGGCCCCTTCACAATGTTGCTATGGGGACCGCAAAGTTCTGGCTACCTGATCTACAGCAGGGATGGGCTATTTAACCTAACCCTAACCGTCCCCTCCCACAGCCTAGCCTCCCCTCTCACAGCCAAACCCCAGCCGTCCCCTCCCACAGCCTAACCCTACCCATCCCCTCCCACAGCCTAACCCTACCCATCCCCTCCCGCAGCCTAACCCTAACCATCCCCTCCCACAGCCTAACCCTACCCATCCCCTCCCACAGCCTAACCCTAACCGTCCCCTCCCGCAGCCTAACCCTAAGCATCCCCTCCCGCAGCCTAACCTTAACCGTCCCTTCCTGCAGCCTAACCCTAACCTCCCCTTCCCACAGCCTAACCCTGACCATCCCCTCCTGCAGCCTAACCCCAGCCGTCCCCTCCCACAGCCTAACCCTAACTGTCCACTCCTGCAGCCTAACCCTTAACCATCCCCTCCTGCAGCCTAACCCCCAGCCGTCCCTTCCCACAGCGTAACCCTAACCGGCCGCCCCTCCCACAACCATCTCTTTTGACAGCTAACCCTACCGTACCCTTCCACAGCCTAACCCAGTGGTGCAGAGAGTGGGGAAAGCGTTACCCAGCCCAGGCTGCTGGAGGGGCCAGGGTCTCCGTAACCCCCCATTCCCCTCACAAATATACCTATCCTTAAGGCCGGTGCCATCTTCCTAGCCAGTGATATCTTCGGGAAGATGGAGCCCACACATTGAAAGCAAAGAATCTGAGTCTTTGCTCCATATTACACATGTTCCATCTTCGCAAATATCACTGGGAAGATGGCGCCGGCCGAGAAGGAGGGGCCCGCTTCCCGCAAGCAAGGTAGAAAGTGGGTGCCCTCCCCCATGCCCCATCCTGCATTAGAATGCACCCTGTGGAGTGTGCAGGGCCACAAATGGTTTTATTCTATCATTTTTGAGGTCACGTGCCCCGTTCATTACTGGGGCCCAGTGTGGCTCTCTCTGCCCCTGCCGTAACCCTTCCCTTAGTGCCTAAGCCACAACCCTAGACCTAACCCTAATACTGTTGGGATTTTGACCATCGGGATGCCGCTGCCAGGATGGTGACCTCTGGGATCCTGACTAAATCCCAATTACGGAACTTAGGGCCGGTTCAGGGGCTTTTTGCGCCCCGGGCGGCAATAGGGGGCGTGGCTTCATACAGGCTGTGTGGTCAGTTACGGCCCCTGTACTGTAGTATCACCGCTGAAATGATGTGCGGTGCGCGATGACGTCATCGCGCACTGCACAGCAAAGGTTCTCTCCACGAAGGATAACTAGACGCTACGCGTCTAGTTCCCTTCGTGGAGAGGACATCAACGCGCACCGCACATCATTACAGTAAAGGTCCTCTCCACGAAGGGAAACTAGACACGTAGCGTCTAGTTTCTCTTCACAGCGGGCAGCCCACGAAGGGAAACTAGACGCGTAGCATCTAGTTTCCCTTCACAGCGGGACAGCGGCAACGGGGGGCACAGCAGCAGCAGATCTTGCCATGGTGCGGCACCCTCCGGATGGCGCCGGCGCCCTCCGGAAGGAGGCGCCCCGGGCAAAAGTCCTGCTTGCCCGTGGCAAGATCCGCTACTGACGGAACTGTACACCACCATTTCTTCTACCACTGACATTATGCCAGCGTCTAGACCAGTGGGTATGACAAGGCCGTCTCCATGACTACCTGTGTATAGTAGCTGCATTCCCAGGACAATGACATATATTACTTACAGTAGCTTGCAGGGGATGCAGTCAATTTACCTCCAATCAAAATCCCGATGGTCTAATTCCCGACAGCAATTGACCGACGGTCAAAATCCCGACATGGACAAAATACCGACATTTAAAATACAGACAAGGCCAAAATACCGACATGTAAAATGCCGGCAGGTCAACATGCCGACATGGGTTTTTCATGATTTTTTTATTGAAACCGACTGGTTCATACTTTACCATCCCAGTGGACCTGGAGGGGAAAATAATACCGTGCCCTCGCATGGCGAGTGCAGCGAGCCATGCGAGGGGATGCGGTACACTTATATGGTGTCCATGTCGACCTATGTCGACATACACAAAAAAATGCATGTCGGTATTTTGACCTGTCGCCAGTTTACATGTCGGGGTTTAGACCTTGTCGGGATTTTGATCGTCGGTCAATTGCTGTCGGGATTTTGACCGTCAGGATTTTGATTGGAGGTATTTCATACCAATCCCGCTTGCAGAGACATATTTGCTACCATGGTCCCCCTGACACATAGCACCGATGATTCAGGCCTGTCTGCTCTCCTACATTCAAAAACTGGTGTTTGGTCAACCCTCCCACATAAAAGTCTAAGAATATATTTGGCATTACTAAAGAATCAAAGATGAATACAAGTAGATAATAGCATATAAAACTTTAGAACACTTATGTGATGTGCTGGGTATTCCTTGTAATTATCAGATCCATGCCAAGCTCTAATTACCTAAAATAACGTTCAGGAGTTGCTTGGTGCCTCCTGCCATATTTCTGTGAAAGTCTGGTACACACTCGTAGCTTTACCTATGCTTATTTCACACTGAAAAATAAACCTTAGAACATTTCTACAATAGAATTGTCTTTGCTGTCCAATAGAAGCATATCTGTAAGTCTGTGGAGATCGCTGGATAAAATGCCCAATTATCACTTGTATATGTGTGAATAGGCTGCGAAGTCAGGAATATATATTTTATGCTAAGTCCCAGTTTTAGCAGCAGCCCGTGCTCTATAAATATATATTGTTGTCAACATAGGAGAGGAGCATTAGTGGCCGATGAGCCTGATACATCTGATGAGTGAGTCTGGCGCCCTCGGTGCGGCCTAGAAAATTTCCAGGATTAGTGGAAAAACACAGCTCCGGGTGGCCTGTCGGATCATGTGTCAGCCAGAGGCTCAGAGAGCATGCCAACGTAGCTGAGCTTCTGCCAAGCATGATACAAGTGCAATAAAAGCACAGTGTTAGTGCCATAAGGTACCCGGCTGTAGCTGTTGTATATTCTTACATTGGCAAGACATGAAGGTTGTAAGGAGTGTCTGCTTTATGCATATGTCACAGCAAACTGCCACTTTACCTCAGACACTGTGGGGTATATTTACTAAGAGTTGATTTGGGTCGATGTTGATCCTTTTTTTTTTTTTCGATGTTGGATCGATTTTTGATCGATTTTGTGTTTCAGGGTCTAAATCCCATGTTTACTAACAGATGATTTTTTACATTGTTTTAAAAAGAATATGTCAAATATCATGAGTTAGTAAATGTGTGATTTAGACCCTGAAACACAAAATAGATAAAAAATCAACCCAACAGCGACCAAAAATTGATCAACATGGACCCAAAGTAGTAAATATACCCCTATGAGTAGAGCATACTTGCCTACCTGACCCTCTCCATGAGGGAGAAAATGCTCTGTTCCTGGACTTTCCTGGTAATGTATGATTGCCATCACCTGTGGTGAGCTAGTTAATTGATAAGAAAGGTGTTTCACCACAGGTGACGGCAATCATACATTACCAGGAACGTCCAGGAACAGAGCATCTTCTCCCTCACGGAGAGGGTCAGGTAGGCAAGTATGGAGTAGAGAGATATTGGTGAAACACACAGCTAGAGATGTGTCCTTTTTTTTCCTGTGGCATCAGTTGTGCCAAATAGCCTCTCCTGGTGCACCAGGCCCCATAATACTCGCCCGCACCCAGCGTCTTCTTTGCTCACAATGTGCATCTTATCCATACTTACCTACTTTTAAAAAAGCATTTCATGGAGATTGTGAAAGTAACACCTATCAGCACGGGTGTGTACCGCTACATCTGATAGGCGTGCCATGAAAATTACTTACATCCAAATGTAAATGATCCCCAAAGTTAGTTAGATCTATTTGTTGAAGAAAAGACAGATATTTTGCAGAATTTTTTTGTGTATTGTGTTATACAAGAGGTTCCATATACTGTATGTGGCCACAAGAAACCTTTACAATACATGTAGCCATAGGGATCATTGTGCCTTATAACCAATACAGGGAAATGGCACTGATGTTTCCATTTGAATGTATGTATGATTTCTCTTTTTTTGAGGGAGATTGAGGGACTATTCAGGGAGTGAGGGAGATTGCTACTATTTCAGGGAGTCTCCTGCAGAATGAGGGAGGGTAGGCAACTATGATCTTATCTGCATACATAAAACACACTGAAGCGACAAAACTGCATTGATAGCGTACACTGACCACTAGGGTGTCTGGCATTTGCACATCTGCGTGCGACTATGGCCCAGATTTATCAAGCCTTGGAGAGTGACAGATTACACGGTGATAAAGTACCAACCAACCAGCTCCTAACTGTCATTTTTCAAACACAGCCTGTGACATGGCAGTTAGGAGCTGATTGGTTAGTTCTTCATCACCGTGCAATTTGTCACTCTCCAAGGCTTAATAAATCTGGGTCTGAATCTGTGTAAAAGGGCTCCGTTACGAGTAGCCGCAACTTTTCCTCTCGCCGACTTCCGCTGTTCTTCATCAGCGACTTTGCACGTGTGTAAAACCATTTCCTGTACGGTTAACGTGGCAGTCTGGCGTCTCCGGTACACTGTGAGCGGCCTTTCGCTACGTCTGTGATATGACTAAGCTGCAAAACTCACAGTAAAATTTAGTACACTGGTCCTCTCAGAGCAGGCCAGTCACGCAGGATGCCTTGCACCATACAGCGTAAGGCCACCCATTAAATGAGAACAGATATGTATTTCTGCAGCAGAAGTATAAAACATAAAAACAATATAAAACAGCTATGTAAAGAAACCTCTCTATTCTGTTTTTCCTTTGGGGGTGGGCTGTAGAGTCAAAACTGTTTTGTCCCAAACAACTGATAAGCGCTGTTATTTTTACCGCTGCGTTTGTAAAGATTAGGTAAAGTCCTCTATAACTACTGTACTTTTGTCTGTCTGTACAAGTAGCCCCGACAGTAGGAAAATCCACATTTTATAACTGTCCATAGTGTCAGTTTCGGTCAAATTAATGAGTTTCCCCACCCACAGATACAGCACTTATTACTGAGAATGCAGAACTGTACAGAGTAAATTCTCTCTGTAAGCATGTGATACTGTCAGCCACAAAATGAGGTAGAAAACCCAATAGGTAAATTCAGACGTGGGTGTATTACTTCTACATACTAAAAAGAAATGCCAGTTTCATTATTAGTGAAAGTGATGTGTGTGGTGTGGGCGGTCAGTGCTGGAGGCTTAGCGGATACAAAAAGCATAGGTCACCATCTGGAAGAATTTCCGTGTGCTGCGCAGTGTGCGCTAGGGGTGGGGGGTGATAGGAAATAATACTGGGCAATGCTAAGTCATCAGAAAAAAATGAGAGATTTTAAATAGCTGAGGGTCTGTTATTTTCTAGTATATTGGTGCAATAAACATAATAAACCCGTTAGAATTTAATATTAGAAAATATTGACAGTCTATTACTGAGAGAAATAATACTCCTGAATATAATGCATCATAAGCATCCTGATTGTCAGTCTAGCAGATGCGCACTAGTGATGAGGGGTGACTCCGCCCCCTCCCAAACCCCTCAGATCTCTCATTGGCTGCTAGGGCTGACATAGGGCCTGGTCGCACGCAGGCTATTTTTAGCACTGCTGCGACCAGGTAATCGCCGCCTATAGGGGGAGGGGTAAGGGCTTTGCAGGGGTGCGATGGGCTGTGCAGTTTCTGAGGGCATCACAGAGGGCTAATCAGGGCTTTCAGCTGTGTAAGAGTGTAATAGGGTTGCTAGCCTGATCAGTGTGTGCAGACTGCCTGGGGAGAAACTGCAGAACCTCTGTGGGAGAAACATGCTTCCTTATACAAGTGAGCCATACAGTATTTACTGGAAAACTCTGTGTCTTGTTTAGAGACAGTCAGGAACGTCTTGTGTATAGTTAGTGCCGAACAGGCAATGTAGTTTCTTTTGATGTTTATTTTATTTTCTGCTTAATAAAACTGGTTGCGGCCAGTTGCACCACAAAACTGGACTTGTATGATTTCTCAGCTGCTGCTTGCTGCCATCTACCCCAGGAGACGACACCCTGTTCCCCTACAGTGTTACAACATTATATATATATATATATATAAAATAAACTCTTTATATGCACCTTATATACATTCTGTACACACTATGTACATCTTACATTTACTATAAACACTATATGCACCTTATATTTTTTTCCCAGGTGACCTAGCAGGAGCACATGTGTATTCATTACTCACTGACACATTTCCCAGGTCACCCAGCAGGTGCACAGGTGTATTCATTACTCACTGACACATTTCCCAGGTCACCCAGCAGGAGCACAGGTGTATTCATTACTCACTGACACATTTCCCAGGTCACCCAGCAGGTGCACAGGTGTACTCATTACTCACTGACACATTTCCCAGGTCACCCAGCAGGTGCACAGGTGTATTCATTACTCACTGACACGTTTCCCAGGTCACCCAGCAGGAGCACAGGTGCACTCATTACTCACTGACACATTTCCCAGGTCACCCAGCAGGTGCACAGGTGTACTCATTACTCACTGACACATTTCCCAGGTCACCCAGCAGGTGCACAGGTGTATTCATTACTCACTGACACATTTCCCAGGTCACCCAGCAGGTGCACAGGTGTACTCATTACTCACTGACACATTTCCCAGGTCACCCAGCAGGTGCACAGGTGTACTCATTACTCACTGACACATGTCCCAGGTCACTCAGCAGGAGCACAAGGTGTACTCATTACTCACTGACACATGTCCCAGGTCACCCAGCAGGTGCACAGGTGTATTCATTACTCACTGACACGTTTCCCAGGTCACCCTGCAGGTGCACAGGTGTACTCATTACTCACTGACACATTTCCCAGGTCACCCAGCAGGTGCACAGGTGTACTCATTACTCACTGACACATTTCCCAGGTCACCCAGCAGGTGCACAGGTGTATTCATTACTCACTGACACATTTCCCAGGTCACCCAGCAGGTGCACAGGTGTATTCATTACTCACTGACACGTTTCCCAGGTCACCCAGCAGGTGCACATGTGTATTCATTACTCACTGACACATTTCCCAGGTCACCCAGCAGGTGCACAGGTGTATTCATTACTCACTGACACATTTCCCAGGTCACCCAGCAGATGCACAGGTGTACTCATTACTCACTGACACATTTACCAGGTCACCCAGCAGGTGCACAGGTGTACTCATTACTCACTGACACATTTCCCAGGTCACCCAGCAGGTGTACAGGTGTATTCATTATTCACTGACACATTTCCCAGGTCACCCAGCAGGTGCACAGGTGTATTCATTACTCACTGACACGTTTCCCAGGTGACCCAGCAGATGCACATGTGTAGTTATTACTCACTGACACAAAGATCCACAGGTGGACTAACTACAGTATTTTACCTGTGATTGTGTGAGAAGACATAGACAACATGAACTGTTTGGGGTCCAGTAGACCGAGTTTGAGAACCTATGAATTATTATTTTATTTTATTAAACTTTTTATTTTAGAAGCACTGCATGACACCAGGGAGAACAAAACACTTTTCTCCATACCCACATGTAAGATAGAGTGCTAGTTTGTGAGGTGGGTGCTCTTACCTCTGTATCTGTGTTTTGTTACTGTGTTTGTCCCCAATTGTACAGCACTCTGTAGTATGCTGGTGCTATATATACAGTATGGTAATAATTATAAAAGATGATAGTGACACCAGTGGTTGATAAATATGAAAAGGCTTGCTATGGTTAGGTCTTGGATGACAAGGCATGACAAGATCAGCTTTAGGTCATCACATGCAGGACCTCGGCAATATGGCCGCTTGGCTGTTATAGGAATAACAGATATCCTTACACACCCTCCGCCAGCCGGTATTCCCTTGCTAGAACTGTCCTGTCAGTTCTTCAGAACACGTTTCCAATGCATATTGGCAGAGGCTTTCCTGGCATTGATGGCATTACAATTGTTTTGCCACTAAGAGTTTAGCTATCATTTTATAGAATATATTAGATACTACGGTAACAAGGATCTGGTTGCTATAAGCAACATCTTTGCTTGTCCTCTTTTAAAGCGTTGATAACTCTATTCCTATATCTCACACATTTTATGAACATGTGAAGTTACATTAGGTTACCAGAGTGACAAGCAATATAAGGTAACACACATTTCTGCATCACACTCTTGTCAGGATAATGTACAAATCTTCCTCGTAGTGATCAGAATAATTGTACATCTGCCACTGCAGGTACCACTGTGTCCTGTATACGGGTATGTGTGGATCGTGGCTCCTTATGTAATATTGCTTACTGTGATGTTTCATCCGGTGGTGATCCAGAACCTTCACTGGCGTGGGAGTATGTTGAGAACTTAGATAGATAGATAGATAGATAGATAGATAGATAGATAGATAGATAGATAGATAGATAGATAGATAGATAGATAGATAGATAGATAGATAGATAAGAGATAGATATGAGATAGATAGATAGATAGATAGATAGATAGATAGATAGATAGATAGATAGATAGATAGATAGATAGATATGAGATAGATAGATAGATATGAGATAGATAGATAGATATTAGATAGATATGAGATAGATAGATATTAGATAGATAGATAGATAGATAGATAGATAGATAGATAGATAGATAGATAGATAGATAGATAGATAGATAGATAGATAGATAGATAAGAGATAGATATGAGATAGATAGAGAGATAGATAGATAGATAGATAGATAGATAGATAGATAGATAGATAGATAGATAGATAGATATGAGATAGATAGATAGATAGATAGATAGATAGATAGATAGATAGATAGATAGATAGATAGATATGAGATAGATAGATAGATATGAGATAGATAGATAGATAGATAGATAGATAGATAGATAGATAGATAGATAGATAGATAGATAGATAGATAGATATGAGATAGATAGATAGATAGATAGATAGATAGATAGATAGATAGATAGATAGATAGATAGATATGAGATAGATAGATAGATAGATAGATAGATAGATAGATATGAGATAGATAGATAGATATGAGATAGATAGATAGATATGAGATAGATAGATAGATATTAGATAGATATGAGATAGATAGATATTAGATAGATAGATAGATAGATAGATAGATAGATAGATAGATAGATATGAGATAGATAGAGAGATAGATAGATAGATAGATAGATAGATAGATAGATAGATAGATAGATAGATAGATAGATAGATAGATTAGATAGATAGATAGATAGATAGATAGATAGATAGATAGATAGATAGATAGATAGATAGATATGAGATAGATAGATAGATATGAGATAGATAGATATGAGATAGATAGATAGATAGATAGATAGATAGATAGATAGATAGATAGATATGAGATAGATAGATAGATAGATAGATAGATAGATGGATAGATAGATAGATATGAGATAGATAGATAGATAGATAGATAGATAGATATGAGATAGATAGATAGATATGAGATAGATAGATAGATATTAGATAGATATGAGATAGATAGATAGATATGAGATAGATAGATAGATATTAGATAGATATGAGATAGATAGATAGATAGATAGATAGATAGATAGATAGAAATGAGATAGATAGATAGATAGATAGATATGACATAGAGGATATAGAGGATAGACAGATAGATAGATAAATATGATATAATAGATAGATAGATAGATAGATAGATAGATAGATAGATAGATAGATAGATAGATAGATAGATAGATAGATAGATAGATGAATGATATATAGTTTTTAGAAAAGAAGGCACTCTAAATGGACTTTAAAATAGAACTTATCTTATGGATAATACATTTTGGCCGGGGACAAGGTCAGGAACCCAGTTCCTGATTAGGTCATATTGGGTGATATTCAGTATACCGGTTGTTGGGATCCTGGCGCACAGTATACCGGCGCTGGAATCCCGACAGTATACCGGCGCTGGAATCCCGACACCTTTTCTCCCTCTTGGGGGTCCATGACCCCCCTGAAGGGAGAATAGATAGTGTGCCCGCAGCGAGCACGCAAGGGGCTCATTTGTGCTCGCCCCGCTGTCTGCAAGCCGGCAGTTGGGATTCCGGCCACCGGCAACTCATACCACACCCGTCATGTTTATTAGCAGTTCAGGAACTGCTCACAAATAGCACTGAATTAAGTAATAATGATGTAATAAATGACACAAATCTTCCAGGTAAGTCCAGCATGATATATGTGACCTGTAAAGGATGATGATTGCTCTCAGCACACCACACCAACGGTCACTGAGGGTGCAGGGCGCTTGGGGGGGCGCCCTGGGCAGCAATGAAAATACCTATGCTGGCTAAAAATACATCACATATAGCCCCTGGGGCTATATGGATGTATTTAACCCCTGCCAGGTTGTCAGAAAAACGGGAGAAGAAGCCCGCCGAAAAGGGGGCGGGGCCTATTCTCCTCAGCACACAGCGCCATTTTCCCTCACAGAACTGCTGGTGGGAAGGCTCCCAGGCTCTCCCCTGCACTGCACTACAGAAACAGGGTTAAAACAGAGAGGGGGGGCATTTTTGTGGCGATATTATTACATATTAAGATGCTATAAGGGAAAACACTTATATAAGGTTGTCCCTGTAAAATTATAGCGTTTTGGTGTGTGCTGGCAAACTCTCCCTCTGTCTCCCCAAAGGGCTAGTGGGGTCCTGTCCTCTATCAGAGCATTCCCTGTGTGTGTGCTGTGTGTCGGTACGTGTGTGTCGACATGTATGAGGACGATGTTGGTGAGGAGGCGGAGCAATTGCCTGTAATGGTGATGTCACTCTCTAGGGAGTCGACACCGGAATGGATGGCTTATTTAGGGAATTACGTGATAATGTCAACAAGCTGCAAGGTCGGTTGACGACATGAGACGGCCGGCAAACCAATTAGTACCTGTCCAGGCGTCTCAAACACCGTCAGGGGCTTTAAAACGCCCATTACCTCAGTCGGTCGACACAGACACAGACACGGACACTGACTCCAGTGTCGACGGTGAAGAAACAAACGTATTTTCCATTAGGGCCACACATGTTAAGGGCAATGAAGGAGGTGTTACATATTTCTGATACTACAAGTACCACAAAAAAGGGTATTATGTGGGGTGTGAAAAAACTGCCTGTAGTTTTTCCTGAATCAGATAAATTAAATGAAGTGTGTGATGATGCGTGGGTTTTCCCCGATAGAAAATTAAAGACGCTCACACGCTTATCAAAACAAGTGGCGTTACCGTCTCCAGATACGGCCGCCCTCAAGGAGCCAGCTAATAGGAGGCTGGAAAATATCCTAAAAAGTATATACACACATACTGGTGTTATACTGCGACCAGCGATCGCCTCAGCCTGGATGTGCAGCGCTGGGGTGGCTTGGTCGGATTCCCTGACTGAAAATATTGATACCCTTGACAGGGACAGTATTTTATTGACTATAGAGCATTTAAAGGATGCATTTCTATATATACGAGATGCACAGAGGGATATTTGCACTCTGGCATCAAGAGTAAGTGCGATGTCCATGTCTGCCAGAAGATGTTTATGGACACGACAGTGGTCAGGTGATGCAGATTCCAAACGGCACATGGAAGTATTGCTGTATAAAGGGGAGGAGTTATTTGGGGTCGGTCCATCGGACCTGGTGGCCACGGCAACAGCTGGAAAATCCACTTTTTTACCCCAAGTCACATCTCAGCAGAAAAAGACACCGTCTTTTCAGCCTCAGTCCTTTTGTCCCCATAAGGGCAAGCGGGCAAAAGGCCAGTCATATCTGCCCAGGGGTAGAGGAACGGAAGAAGACTGCAGCAGGCAGCCCCTTCTCAGGAACAGAAGCCCTCCACCGCTTCTGCCAAGTCCTCAGCATGACGCTGGGGCCGTACAAGCGGACTCAGGTGCGGTGGGGGGGGGTTGTCTCAAGAGTTTCAGCGCGCAGTGGGCTCACTCGCAAGTGGACCCCTGGATCCTACAAGTAGTATCCCAGGGGTACAGATTGGAAATTCGAGACGTCTCCCCCTCGCAGGTTCCTGAAATCTGCTTTACCAACGTCTCCCTCCGACAGGGAGGCATTATTGGAAACAATTCACAAGCTGTATTCCCAGCAGGTGATAATCAAAGTACCCCTCCTACAACAAGGAAAGGGGTATTATTCCACACTATTTGTGGTACTGAAGCCAGACGGCTCGGTGAGATCTATTCTAAATCTGAAATCTTTGAACACTTACATAAAAAGGTTCAAATCAAGATGGAGTCACTCAGAGCAGTGATAGCGAACCAGGAAGAAGGGGACTATATGGTGTCCCTGGACATCAAGGATCCTTACCTCCATGTCCCAAATTGCCAGCACTATGTAGGTGATATATAATAATGGGTGACAGTAATGAGTGGCAGCACTATGTAGGTGATATATAATGGGTGACAGTAATGAGTGGCAGCACTATGTAGGTGATATATAATAATGGGTGACAGTAATGAGTGGCAGCACTATGTAGGTGATATATAATGGGTGATAGTAATGAATGGCAGCATTATGTAGGTGATATATAATAATGGGTGATAGTACTGAGTGGCAGCACTATGTAGGTGATATATAATGGGTGATAGTACTGAGTGGCAGCATTATGTAGGTGATATATAATAATGGGTGATAGTACTGAGTGGCAGCACTATGTAGGTGATATATAATGGGTGATAGTACTGAGTGGCAGCATTATGTAGGTGATATATAATGGGTGATAGTACTGAGTGGCAGCACTATGTAGGTGATATATAATGGGTGATAGTACTGAGTGGCAGCATTATGTAGGTGATATATAATAATGGGTGATAGTACTGAGTGGCAGCACTATGTAGGTGATATATAATAATGGGTGATAGTACTGAGTGGCAGCACTATGTAGGTGATATATAATGGGTGATAGTACTGAGTGGCAGCATTATGTAGGTGATATATAATGGGTGATAGTAATGAGTGGCAGCGCTATGTAGGTGATATATAATAATGGGTGATAGTAATGAGTGGCAGCACTGTATGGGTGACACTGGGGAGGGGGGGTGTGGACAGAGGGGACATTGTGTGTGTGTGATTCCCCCCAGTCTCCCCGTCACACGTAGCACTAGCTGCTGAGGTAGCACACAGCGTCACCACGGTAACCCCCCCGCGCGCTGCACCCTCACCCGGCAGGAAGCGCCATACATGGCAGACAGGGCGGGGCCGGGCGTGTGACGCGCCGCGGGGCGGGGACAGCCGGGTATGAGCCTGGGAGTCGGGCTGCATCCGTCACCAGTCTCACTCGGAGCAGCGGACGACAGGCAACAGAAGCGCACTGTCCGCCATTCCCGCAGCCATGATGAACCAGGCATTTATCAGGAAGTCCTCCTCCGCCATGATCCCCTGCCAGCTGCTGTACGGCGGGGGCGCTGTTTCCCCCAAGCCGCTGCCGCTGGAGGCCAGCTCCCTGCCGCTGGGGAAGGAGGAGTGGGAGCGGCAGCCGCCGCTGGACTACAACACGGGCGGCTCCCTGCCTTCCTCCCAGGGGGAGCTGGACGAGGATGAGGAGATGATGGAGTCGGTCTCCCGGGGGTCCACCTCACCCCCGCCCAGCCCCTACCCGCCGGACGCCCTGTACAGCCAGACCCGCAACCTGCTCCGCACCTACTACTTCGTGCAGGCCGGGGTGAAGGCGAAGGAGGCCGGGGACATCCAGAAGGCGGTGACCACCCTGCGAAGGGTGGGGGACGAGATCAACGAGAAGCACAAGATGGCCTTCCAGGGTGAGGCTCCGTTCCTGCACGCAGTTTGTGCACGGGGGGGTCTGAGGGGGGGCTCTATTCTATAGTGCTAGCCCTCTGCTCTGTGTGTATATGATATTGAGATATATATATATATATATATATATATATATATATATATATATTCTATATCTCTATCTCTCTCGTGTGGTGTGCATTATCTCCCTTTGTGCGTGGATTTGCATGTGGAGTGCGCACACTCTTACTGTTGATTTTTGCAGCCTGCGTGGTGTATGCTGGGATCTGTAGTCTCTATGTGCTGTATGTAGACACTGGTACTGGTCTCTGCAGGGCTGGCTGCAGTATAAGCTGGGCACTGTAACAGCTCTTATATGCACACACCAAGGTGTGTGTGCAGAGCTGTCTGTGTGTTATATGCTGGGCAGTGTAGTCATGTAGCAGAGGCTGGTTGTGGTGTATGCAGAGCACTGTATGTGTGTATATATATATATATATATATATATATATATATATATATATATATATATATATATATATAATATTTCACTCACTGGTGCTGGACACTACATGAATCTGTATTATGCTGGATACACTGTTAGTTGTCCCTGCAGCACTGTGTTATGCTGGATAGTGAATGCTCTGGTGCTGGTCCCTGCAGCACTGACAGTATTAGATGGTGGTTAGTGTACACGGTGGTGGTCCCTGCAGTGCTAACAGTATTGTGGGGGTCTCTGCAGAGCTGACAGTATTAGTTTGTGGGTGGTGTATACAGTGGTGGTGGTCCCTGCAGAGCTGACAGTATTAGATGGTGGGTAGTGTACATGGTGGTGGTCCCTGCAGAGCTAACAGTATTGTGGTGGTCCCTGCAGAGCTGGCAGTATTAGATGGTGGGTGGTCTCTGCAGAGCTGTGTTATACAGTATGTGCTGTGTTACACGTATAGCTGCCAGGGCTCCACCTCCCAAGCTGGCTGTTCTGCTCTCAGTTGTGTGACTGCATGTAAATTGTTGCAGGTGGGTGCAGCACACACAAGGTTACTGTAAGCTGGGAAAGGGGGAATAAAGTAGCACACTTGGGTAAAAGTGCCTGTGGGGGCTGATAATCCGCATAACCTGGTCCTGTGTGATGCCCCTCGTACCTGGCACTGCACCTCCCTGACAGCTGCCTGGCATTTGTCTGTCTAGCCTTTGCCCTGTGATAGACCAGTAATACAGGCTACAGGAATGTGGTCTGATAACGTCTCTGTTCCTGACTGACTGGAAATTTCCAGCACACCAGTGCTATTGGATATGATGCATATGTTTTCTGTTCTCTGGGGCCACCTTTCAACTTGCCTTTTCGGAATATTTCCTGCCAATAAAATATTTGCTTTGCCTACAGAAATTGTTGTTGGTTTTTCATTGTGGAGTCTGCACTGTGGTTACCTCCTGTTCCGCAAGCTGGATCCTGTTTAAATTCCTGTATCATTTCTCACTCCTCCTCCCTTTTTTATTTTTTGAATAATGCAATTTTTAAAGCCTTCCCCCTTCCTGCAAATGCTTCTGATACCAGACTTGCCAATGATAAAACTAAGAGCCATTTACACATTCAGTTTGCTCAGCCATGAGTTTAAGTAGTCTCCTCTCCTGCTCCTCTTGGGGTTTATTCTAACTTGGGGGTATACAGTTACAGTAAGTCAGTGTATAAATAATTTTTATTTTGTATCTGATGTTTATCTGCCAACCAAGGTTTTGTATGGATGAGTGACCTTTAGTTTCCTTTAACTATGTAATTTAGCTCTGTGATAAACAGTCTGATGATATTAGGGTGGTCCTCTAACCTTCCAATGGTGCGGGCATTACTCTTCTCCATATGACTATAACGAATACATGTAATAAATGAGACTATAATCTGTAATGGCATATGAAGCAGGCCCTTTAAACATGTGCTACAAACAAATGATAGAAAATGAGCGTGAAGTAGTCGGGGCCAAACAGGAAGGCTTGCTTGTGCCTCTAAGACCACCAGTTGCACATCACTGGACTAGTTTTCTAGCTTTTTTTAGTTGGGGAAACAAGGTAAAACTTTTATGTCTTGTTAGAACACACAACAGCCAGATATAAAGTATTTGCTTGATGATCAGATCTCATGATCTGCAGTAGGAACCGGCAGACTATATAAAACTAGTCTGTCCAGGCTTCCCAAATATGAGATGCAGCCTTATTGGGTGTTGGTAGCCACCATCTACTGTGAAGACCTCTGTTGTGATACACTGGATTATTTAATCAATGAGGTGTTGGCAGGTATCTCCGGCACTGTTACATTGCAGGCTGCCCTTGTGCTGTCTCGTCTCATCTTGGGTCACTCTTTTGTTTCTGAGACTCGCATGTACTTCAAGAAGACGTAGTATTGATTTTGCTTCTCATTACTTTCAGGAATGCTGCAAAAAATGTCCATACAAACGCCTGACGATATCCAGAAACTTTCCGATGTTCCATCCATGGTCTTCAGCGATGGGATTACGAACTGGGGGCGTATTGTGACTCTGATAAGCTTTGGGGCTTTCGTTGCGAAACATTTGAAATCTTTACATATGGAAGACAGTATCGGTACGCTAGCCGACAATTTCACAGACTATCTTATGACCAGTAAACGGGAATGGATCCGTCAGCACAATGGCTGGGTGAGTGTCTGCATTTTGCAAAACCTGGCTCCCTATTTCATTCGTATAACCCTCCAATTGCTTACTGAGTAATGGAGACCAATATGTCTTTGGCAGTAGAGGCCGCAGCTCTGTGGGAGGGTGGCATAAAATTCATGGGACTGTACCCATCGGATCACTAGGAACATCTGTTCTATTTGTGTAATTTGTGTGTTGGCTTCCTGTATATAGTAGTATTAAATGGCCTCATAACTAAAAGATTCTAGGCCGGGAAGTTACCTAGTAGAAAAACTACAAATGACTCCCACAATGTACGACAGTCTATGGCCTCAATTCAATGCGACTTGAATGGCGCAGGCAATTGGCTCCCGGTGCTATTCAATTCAGCGTGATAAGTTGGAGAATGCCTGGTCTGAACAGGGTGTTTTTGTTGGGAGAATTAGCATTCTCTGGGGTCGATTCAATTCGGCAACTAATGAATAGCGCCGGGAATTAGCGCCCGACGCTATTCAATTCAGCTAAAGTTAAGTCGGCGAAAGCCCGTTCTCGCCGACTTAACAGGTAGTTTTGTCGGGAGAACGGGCATTCTCCAACTTAACTACCCGCGGCGATTCTGATTCCCAACAATCAGTCTCACGCCGGCCGCGCGGCAGCACTTTTGTTGGTTTTCTTCTCTCACCCCCCGGGGATGAGAGAAGAATTCCCGACAATTGCGGGTAACTGGCAGCTGAATTGAATAGCGTCGGGAGCTAATTCCCGGTGCTATTCATAAGTTGCCGAATTGAATCGACCCCTCTGACTGAAGTGCCTCGGTGCAATGATTCCGCTGCTCAAAGAGCAGAACTCTGCATCGCACTTGTCAGCTGTCACTGGGGTCGATTCAATTCAGCGTCGGTTAACTCCCGGCACTATTCAATACAGTGACAAGTGACGCCATTGTGGGGGATGAGAGTGGAAATCCGCCAAAAGTGCGGCCGGCGCGAGGCTGATTCTGTCGGGAATCGGCATCGCAGTGGGGAGTTTAGCCGGAGAATGTCCATTCTCCCAACAATTCAACCTGTTAAGGCTGCGAGAACGGGCCTTCGCCGACTTAACTTGAGCTGAATTGAATAGCGACGGGAGCTAACTCCCGGTGCTATTCAACTGTCGCTGAATTGAATCGACCCCACTATGGGGTGAATTGAATAGGCAAGGGACATAATATCCAGTGCTATTCAATTCACATTGAATTGAACCCTGGGTGAAGGGAACCATTTTTCCTATGTAAATCCAATTTCCTAAAAGGTCTTATGTCCATTCAATGCAACCTAATACTGTTCTGTAGTACTGACTTATAAATTAGTGACTATTAAATGACTTCTTCCTATTGCATTGTTCTGGTTATTACAGAAAATAACGTGCTGAAAATCTTAACAAGCATTTTGCTTTTACAGGAAGGATGTGTGGAGTTTTTCCACGTTGAAGATTATGAAGGTGGACTAAGAACTGTATTAATGGCCTTCGCTGGCGTAGCTGGACTCGGAGCAAGCCTGGCATATATGATCCGGTGAACATGCCTCCTTTAAGGTCTTGTTTTTAAGTACTTTGAACGAACGTATACCGTGGCACTATTTGCCGTGGAGGCCATTCCTTGAATTCAGATTCATAGTCTGGATTCACCCCCAGCCCTGTTGTCCTAGAACATCTACAGGGGGGTCACTGGTGGAAAGATTGGGCTATCCAGTGGACAGAGGAGAACAGTTTCGTTTGTACACAAACTTTGACAAGAGAATTTTGTCATTGTTAAATCTTTATATATTTTTTTTGTTTTCTACGAATAAATCTAATATATTTTCACAAGAAGCGTTTGAGGTACATGCTGGCTTTTGGTGCGCAAGCGATTGTCTCAATGCACCAAGGGCAATGAGATCTTGTTACGAATACATGTTCCCAATATTTTTATTTTTGATCCAAAATTTAAAAAACAATGTAAATGTATGTATAGATGTACAGGGGTCATTGTAATGTAAATTGTACATATGTAACTAGTGTACAATAACTATACGGTGTAGTAAATGGTCACAAGCTATCCCAATGGGCCTTGGTGAGCTTACTGAGGCAGTGAATGTTACATTTTGGGTAGCATGGCCTCACAGAAGTTGTAACCACGTAATGGTTCCATTTGTAAATAAGTGGCAGATTATCTAAGACAAATCACTTTCTCCAGCGTTGTCCTTTCAATCCCCCAAACCCCCCTCCCCCTGACACCGCCAACAGTTCCCAATAAGACTCATTCTGCCATTAATCCACTTACAAATGTCTGTTCTCTGACTCGTGTTGTCGGAGCGGCACTAGTTTAGTTTCTTTACCATATTTACCCCATATGGTGCTAGCGTTTTGTTTACAGTTTACAAATTAAAGAAACTATTTTGTTTACATCTGTTTCTGTACATTATTGGTGTGAATGGGTTCCTGGATTCCTTAATAGTTTGGGGGCAAAAATGGTAAAAGTTTGGTAGCCTAGAAGAACCATTGTGATCCAACTGGAACTTGCCGAGGTCTGGTAAGGAGCGTCGAGTGAAGAAGCCTTGGTGCTACATTTACTACATGGTGCGTCTCAGTCGCAGCACTATGGGAGCTGATTGAAGATGACGCACAGTAAACTTGGGCCTGGACTGTGGCCTGAGTGATGCAGTCCATATGACTGATCCCTTTGAAAAGGCTGCACAATGCGAGTGACTAGGATAGGTCTTGCATGTCCCTGTGCTGAATGCCACCGTGTCCTCTAATCTGTATGCTGTGATTGTGAAATGAGGAAGACTAGAATCTTTTACACCCAGTTATATGGAGGCATTGACCTATATGGACTTCCTTGTTCTCAAGTAGTAATGAGCAGTCCGGTATAGCGTGCACACATACAGGTGGTGAGGGAAAAACGCTCTTAAATGACTAAGGAAGCCATTTTACACTGCGAGCAAATACCCTGCGTGTCAACTCTCTAAAGGCTTGGTCTCATCACTGACCAACGATTTATGTTACAGGCGCCGTCAGCTACTCCTAAACGGATGGGCCACAGTGAAATCTCACTTGGGTGTTCTTAAATGTGCTTTAAGCCGTAGCTAGTTCTCTAAACGTGATATCAAAATGGCTGCTTGGTGACTGTATTTGCACTTGGGTCTGTGCTACTGTCATGAGAAGTAGCCAAATGTAGTGCGGTGTGCCTTCGTCGCAAAACCCCAAGACATCTTGTAATTGCTTACCGTTGAGGCACGGCTACAGCTTTCTTTATTTAACAAATGGTTTGTGCAAAAAAAATCACTTTGGTACAGGAGTTCCACAGCCGCCCCTGCACGCACTGCCACAGCCGGTCACGCAGAGCAGCGAACTGTGTTCATTTCTAATGGAAAAACATCTCTTCCTTTTAAAAAATAAAAATTTCTACCTTTTTAGAACACCAGGTGTTTCCAATCTTGGTCCTTAAGGCACTAACAGGTCAGGTTTTAGTGGTATCCATACTTGAGTACAGGTGACTTGATTAGTATCTTGGTTATTTTAGCCATGTGTGCTGAAGCCTGGATATCCAATAAACCTGCACTGTTAGCGGGCCTTGAGGGCCGATATTAGGAATGCCTGTAGTAGACTGTATCAAAAGCAAAGAGCCAGCTCTGTGAATTAGTGCTACAATATAGCTATATGGGGATCCGGTCTCTAGGTCGACAAGACTTCGGTTGGTGGTGTCTAAGTCGACCGCTATTGGTTGACAGTAAGTAGGTCAACAGGGACTCTAGGTTGACATGAGTTTCACATTTTTTTAACTTTTTCATACTTTACGATCCACGTCGACTAAAATTGGGAACAGTACAGCGACATGGTGCACTAATTGGGGTTCCCCGTCACTCTACAAAGAAAACACCAAAAAATGTATGTTGACCAATAGTGGTCGACCTAGACTGTCGACCTAAGTCTGTTCTATCTAACATACCACACCTGCTATATGAGTTGGTACAAAGAGCTGTGAGTTGGTTTTAATGGGGGGGAAAAGACGATTTTTGAGGCAGTCCAGGGATGGGCCTTGGGTAAAGCATGTGAACAACTCTTGTGGAGCCCCACGGAATTGGTCACGTGTGTAGCATAATGCATACTTGCCTACTTGACCCTCTCCATGAGGGAGAAAATGCTCTGTTCCTGGTAATGTATGATTGCCATCACCCGTGGTGAGATGGTTAATTGATAAGAAAGGTGTTTCACCACAGGTGATGGCAATCATACATTATCAGGAAAGTCCAGGAACAGAGCATTTTCTCCCTCATGGAGAGGTTCAGGTAGGAAAGTATGGCATAATGGTAACTAAAGGTGGTATGATCCAACAATAGCAGATGACTAGTTTATCTGCAAGGTTCTGTAGTAGAGCAAAGTAATAGTTATGGAAATACAAATGTTTGTTTTTGCAAAAGGGAAAAAAAAAAAAGTGTTGGCTATAACATAACCATGTTGTCGCCTGTGAGACTTCTATGGAACCAAAGTCTCCCCCATGGCATTCAATAAACCTTCTACAGTACATTATGCTGTATTGCTGCGGGTTGGGGCTGCCCGAGCGCCAGTCACATGACTAGATCCCCTTTGCGGATGGCAACTATTCCTGAGGTACAACCTAGATTGTCGCTGGGTGTAAACCAGTGCACAGACATGAAAACGATTGCTACTTCTGCTGTATTACAGACCTTTTTCAGACTATCAAGCAATTTCATGCTTTTGGTGAGAGAACGTGAGGAATGGTCAGGCTACAAGATGGCGGGCTTCCGCTGCGTTGGTGACGGGCGCACTTTACTCCAGTCCCTGCCCTACTTTATTTTGTTTCAAATCTAAAGCTGTGTAGGAGTCTCAAACAGCTTTATCAAGTGTCTTTGAAGACTATATTTGCTTTTCTATCTACTATGCCTCCACATCAAAGCAATGTTGCAGCTGCCTCTTTCTCATGTTACACGAACACCCGTTTCCTGCTGCCGCCCTCCTAAACCTTTTAAGTTCTGAGAAGATTGCTGTAGCCTTGAAGCGTGATATCACAAAGCTGGGGCTTGTGTGTGCGTCTAATCCATCTGCTGCCATACGTCATGTGAGAACACATACAGTCTAGAACAGGCTCCAGCCTTTGTGTTTACTGTAACACATGCTTGGCCGTGCCAGGGCTGGAAGCTGGCCCTCTAGTAGGCCTCCCTGCTTTCACAGGCATGGGAAGGGACAATGAATGGGAATACACGCTGCTGCTGGGAAACGGTAAAGAACAATTATCTGCTGGAAATTGGGCATGATTACCACCTCTGAATCTTGTGCATCCACTGAAGGAAACCTAAGAACGGAGGTCATATTGCACACACGCAAATTGCGTACGTAATATATTTTTTAATGACTAAGGAGGACATTTATTAAGCAGTGATCAGCGTGGAGAAGTGAGCCAGTGGAGCAATTGCCCCATCAACCAATCAGCAGCTCGGTATAATTTTAAGGGATGCAAACTATAGATGTTACTTCAGTGCTGATTGGTTGCCATGGGCAACTTCTCCGCTCTTATCACTGCTTAGTAAATGTCCTTCTCAATCTATTGCAAGCTTTCAGGAAACAAATTCCCTTTTTGTCCATTATTAAATGATAGTGTTTCTGTTGTGGATGCTGGCCGTACACTAGACCCACTTTCATCCAACGAGGATGTCTGGAATGGAAATATAGTAATGTATGGGAGCAAATGACGGCAGCTTGGTCCCAAACCCAGGAAACCAGGCTAATGGGCCCTACACACTTGCTGATAATGATGATAGATATGAACGATATTGTTCATATCGGTCAGTGTGTATGCATCAACGATGCATGGCCCTGTGATTATTCATCATTGATCTATCTTCGTTTAGACATACATCTATATTGTCCAAATTGACTTGCATGTACTTTCATATCGCCCATCGATATCGTCCAGTGTAGGCAAGAATCGCTGGTGGAAAAAAAATCAACCAACGATAATATCGCCCAGTGTGTAGGGCCCTTAAGCCTGTTGCTCTGTCACGTCTGTTAAACCAATCTGCTTCAACCATGTTGCCTGACCCCTCCCACTTCCTACTTGCAGGGTTCCACCTGGTGGGATTGTGACTGCAGCGCCGTGGGCCACCACCAAAGTCGTCCAATGGGCTGTATTAGACTATTTTGTCTTCCATATTTTATGGAATAAAATCTTTATCAACAGCCATGTGAAAATCAAGTCCTGACTATTCTGTCATCTGTGCAGTGATTGGCTTATTTTCTCTGAACCATTTTCATGGAATGCAGACTATCCATGAATTAGTAACTGGTGATCCTCGGCTGCAGTCAGCACAGCCACGTGGATGTTAGCACTTTATTATAGCGTACGTTATGCAGATTCTGTCCTAACACATAACTGGCTGCTATGGGCTACAGCGTTGAATGCATCTTGACATTAAACCTTTCCTGTTTTGCAAAGTACTCATGTTCTGTTTGTGCTAAAATATCTCTTGTATCCGGGTTACCTGGCTGTCATGCCATCTGAAACGAGCAAGCTCGGGATCGAGGTGCAGCAGCACACCTCTCCTTTGTTACATCATAATGGTGGAACCTTTAGCCTTTGTGTGAGATAGGACTATGGTGAGCTCTGCACAGACTTAAAGGGGTAGCACGCCGTACAAAGTATTCTTTAGATACATTGATTAAAAGAAGACAGGTCATGTTAAAGACCAACTCAACATATAGTTATGAATGCGAGTACTGCTGTTTGCAAATCTGTGTCTTTGCGTATTGGGATGTAATTAACAATTCATAAGTTCTGAAATGTGACAATACTAACCTTGCATGACTACGCATAACATTTTAGCTTTTTTTCCTTTTTGTGCTACATCAATGCTGGCAAGGGTTATTACACAGCAAGACAATTGGCAGCACAGTCCAGACCGCACAACTTTGTCACGCGCAGTTATTGCCTCTCCTCGGCCTGGAGAGACCATTACCAAGTATTGAAGTCTACTCTTTAGTCCGATATGGAGAACATGGAAGACCTACAACGAGTGGACGACTCTGCAAATTCACCCTAAATTATCAGTACGATTTTATGGCCTGAGAGGTGAACTGAAAGCCACGTCCGGGGAGCTAGAACTTTCTGGCAATACACAAATGTTACTCTATCATCAGAAAAATACGGAACGAGTATGGCTTTCATGGTTGGGAGAACCAGGAGGAAGATTCTTTGTTCTAAAAACAATGCAACACAGATTAGGTTGGCAAAGTTTCAAGTGAATGAAACACAAGCCCTCTGGAAAAGTCTCTCAGAGGTGACCAAGGTGTGTGCGTTTTGATGCAATGCGTTATATTTGGTGAAATCCAAATGCATCATATATTTAGATACTGCTCATAAAAGACACAATCCATAACAATCTGCCATGGTGGAGGGATGGTGATTTGGTGGTTTACAGCCATAAGACCTGGACACATCAGTCATTCAGTCCATCATGAACTCCTATTCTAGTGTGTTATGTGAGTGCATTTGTCCGACAACTGAAGCTTGGACAAAACTTGATAAAGTTCTGACCTCCGTGCTATTGAGATGCTGTGTTGGGGAGACGTATCAAGCCGTGGAGAAGTTACCCAAAGTAACACATGAGCTTCTAACCCGGAGATTCCCAAACGCTGTCCTCGAGGCACCGTAATGGTCCAGGTTTTGAGTACGTCCATGCTTGCCCACAGGTGACTTAATTCGTACCTCAGTCAATTTGGCTTAGCCATTGATATTCCTAGAACCTGAACCATTACGGTGCCTTGAAGACCACGTTTTTGAACCTCTGTTCTAACTATCATTTAGCACACTATGAAATAACAGAACCTGTCTGAGGAAATAGCTTCCCGCCAAACGGGAAATCCAGGATCACAAGTTCTTTATATGGAATGCTTTAGGGCTCATTCACACCTATCAACTGTTTTGTGTTTTTACATGTTAAACCCATGGAAAGTGGGTTAAAAATAGGTCCGATATAAGAGCCAATGAAGCCATTACACCCATTTGCAATGTTACAGCTGCATTTAAAAGTTTAGTACATGACACACCCCACTTCCCATCTAATACCAGCGTAATGTATCTGTAATAAGCTAAGCTTGAGAGCAGGGCCCTCTTACCTCTGTCTGATATTACCCAGGCCTGTTATTTGCTCAAAATGACAACGCAATGATATATATTGGTGCTATATCTGTAATTGGCTAAAACATTTGTTAAAAATGCTGCTAAAGTACTTATTCTAGCTTTCCTGTGATTTTTCAAGCCAATGTATGTAAACAAGCCCTTAAACGCGTTTATATTTTCACACAGTAATTATTAATCTATGAGGTTTAATAGAGAATTAGCTTTTCCCTATGGAGAAGGTTACAGACCGTTTTAAGGAAGACTAAATGATTTTCATAGGAATTGGGTCAATGTGAAATAGACTGTACGTTATTTTCTAGGCTGTGTTAAGCATTAGCCAGGACATAACAGTTGTCTATGTAATGACATCATGTATTTGTGTTTCAGCCTATATTGTGGGCCTGTTTGCTTCTACACACAATGTTCTATGAACCTTCAGTGTGACCTGATATTTGCTGGTTCTGTAACTCCATGTACCTAATGTGACGAGGGTTCCATTTCATTTCTCATTCTATCCTTGCAGGCGGCTGATTTAGTGTATCCCACGGTGTCCTATTTCATTGTCTTTCATAATGTGACTTCATGAAATCAATCCCAATTGTGCTTCAGTCATCCTTTTTTTTCTGGTTATAATAAATCTGTGCAAACATTTGTCCTGTCTCAGGAACTGTCCGAGTTGCCTGCTAACAATTGAAGCTCACCTCTTCCATCCTCCCATGTCCTGTTCTCCAGAAAGACTTTGTTTTATGCCACTGGGAACCTGTTACTATAGTCATTATTTTGGCAGCGTCCGTGGTTGTACAGAATTAGAAAGGCTTATTATTACACGTATATCGTAACTCGGTGGTTTCCAAAGTGTAGGGGTTCCCTGGGTCGGTGGTCCAGGACCAATTCAAATTTTTATGATCAATGTAATAGTCAAAACCAGCGCTTGTGGCTTCCCATATGTAGACAAACAGAAGCGAATCCTGTCCCTCACCCCACCACTGACCCTAAGAATGTTTTTCTGAATTTCACAATAAGAAACTTTTTTGACCTAGGGGCGCTGTGAAAAAAATCTGGTACTCTAGGGTGCCGTGATTCTAAAAAGTTTGGGAACCACTGTTGTAGCTGATAATAACATGCTGCACTACGATAGCAAATCATATGCTCTACGCTGTCGTGTAATATCACAGAACCTATATAATTATTCTACAACGTCTGTCCTTTAGCAGAGGATGGGGAAGCGGGGGAGAAGGGCGGAGCAATGGGGGGGGGGGTGGAGCTGATAAGAGGGCAGGACAAGCCAGAGAACGGGTGGGGTGGAGACTGAAGGTCTGATATACAAGTATATTATATAATGGGCTATGGGTCCATCTAGCACATGCATAATGAGAGCTGGAGGGAGGTGCAGGCCGACTGCAGTGGGCATGGCTCCCACTGGCACTAGGAACATAATGCCTCCTGCCCACCTACCTTGGCAAAGCATCAAACTCATCCCTCTTCTGTGCACTAGGACGCAGTGAAAAAATCAAGACCTTTCTCCACTCCTAGTCGCCCGCATAGTTTGTCGCAGGCATGTGTTCCTGATTGCATGAATGCGTTTCGCCACCGCACGTGGCCATAGTGCAGGAGGAGGTGGTGCTGCAATTCTCACCGCCGCTGCTGCGAAGTGGAAGGTCGGGGATGATTCCATTTAGTCTACAGGCTCTTTGCCATCTACCCACCCTGGGCACTGAGACCATAACTGGGACTGAGGAGCGGGAGTAACACCTGCAAGCTGACTCCTGTGGGCACTGTGTTGTGATTACTTGATAAAGCGTTCGGACAGTAAAATGCATCGCGCAGCCATTATGGTGAATGACGGCTACGATTCGGTTGCAGCTTCTGCTCATTTAGGGACAGATGTATCAAGCAGTGGAGAAGTTATCTACCGATCATTTTATAGAATACTGAATAAGTGCATCCGCAATGCTGATTGGTTGCTACAGGCAACGTCCACATCTCCACTCTTTTCATTGCTTAGTATATCTGCCCCTCTGTGTGACATTTTGGGATAACTTTTTTTTTTTGTATCACGCATCCTTATGTTGAAAAGTGGAAATAAAGGAATACTGTATATAAACTATATCCTTGTTCCCATTGTTTTTAAAATATACCCTTTAGTGCTATGAGGGGTGTGCTGTTTTGGGTGTATTTCCTTTTGCGAGAGAGATGAGAGAAGAGGGGGAGAGAGATGGTAGAGAAATACAAGGAATAGGGGCAGAGAGGTGGGAGGTAAGGGGGTGGGGTGGGGAAGAGATCAGAGGAGGGGGAGAACAGAATTTGTTTTTATCACAATCTGAATGAAAACGATTGAGTTAACAGGAGGAAGAGCGGGTGAGGGAGACAAGAGGGGAAGAGGAGGGAGAGAGATGGGAGGAAGAGCGGGTGAGGGAGACGAGGGGAAGACGAGGGAGAGAGATGGGAGGAAGAGCGTGTAAGAGAGACGAGGGGAGAGATGGGAGGAAGAGCGGGTGAGAGAGACGAGAGGAAGACGAGGGAGAGAGATGGGAGGAGGAGCGGGTGAGAGAGACAAGAGAGGAAGACGAGGGAGAGAGATGGGAGGAGGAGCGGGTGAGAGAGACAAGAGAGGAAGACGAGGGAGAGAGATGGGAGGAAGAGCGGGTGAGAGAGACAAGAGGGGAAGACGAGGGAGAGAGATGGGAGGAAGAGCGTGTAAGAGAGACGAGGGGAGAGATGGGAGGAAGAGCGGGTGAGAGAGACAAGAGAGGAAGACGAGGGAGAGAGATGGGAGGAAGAGCGGGTGAGAGACAAGAGGGGAAGACGAAGAAGAGAGATGGGAAGGTGGGGAAAGAGGGAGGAGAAGAAAACCTTTTAAATGTTGGGTGTAATCACGAGTTACCGCAATGAATGACCAGTCCAACATACTAGTAGCAGCTTTTGAGTTTTTTGTTTTTTTTATTATGTTACTCTGGGATTACAAAACTAATTAGGCATAAGCATAATTTGGGAGCACATTGGTTTCCTGTTTTCTATTTTATTTAAAAAAAGAATTATCCTACCTAAATGTCCATTAGCTTCAGTGGTTATTAGGGTATCCGGTCTCTAGTTCGACAATGTCTAGGTCGACTACTGTTGGTTGACAGTAACTAGGTCGACATGTTCTAGGTCAAAAGGTCGACATGAGTTTTTCACAATTTTTTTTTTTTTTTTTTTACTTTTTCATACTTAACCATCCACATGGACTACGATTGGGAGTAGTAACCTGTGTGTAGCGCAGCGGTAGCTGAGTGAGGCACCTTGCCCGAAGCATGGCGAGCGAAGCGAGACATGCGAGGGGACACGGCGCACTAATTGGGGTTTCCGGTCGATGTACGGAGAAAACGACACCCAAAAAAAAAACCTCATGTTGACCTGTCGACCTACAACATGTCGACCTAGAGACCCTGTCGACCTAGTTACTGTCGACCAATAGTGGTCGACCTAGACACCGTCGGCAACCTTCCGTACCACACTCGGACAGGACAGCCATGAGTTAAGTAGCTAGCGCTGACAGAGTACAGGTCTTCCTCCCACGCATAGCTGAAAGCTGCCTTTGTAAAGTAGCCTCCTGCTCAGCAGTGCAGGAATTTCCCTGTGTACTTGCACTTTCAGTTGAATAGATTATCGCCCTAGAAACTGCAAATTTTTATCATTTGCATACCATTGCTGGTGCTTAGTGTGTCTGGGACATTGGCCAGTGCTCCATAGTAACCCTTTGTACTTTGGAAGAAAGCTTGTGTGTATGCTGTAAAATTCTTTTACATTCTGACAAACAAGAACATAAACCTGTATGTCCCCAGATAAACTACCAGGCCGCTGGGCTGGGATCCACTGCGATTCTTTCATTATACGGCAGCTCATTTATCTAAAGAAGTTTTTTGTTTTAGCAGCGGAAGCGCTTTGTACATGTTGGCTAGTGGAGAGTTAGCAGTTTGTGCTCAGGCATACACTGGAGGTGCCGCTTGGGCAACGACAGAAATATGCAACCTCCGTCTGAAGGGTATGCGGTTAGCATACCGCTTGTCAGGATCCAAATATGCATTAATCCAATAGGAAGCAGCCAATCAACATCATCTCTTTGCAGTTTGCATCCAGAGTCCCACACTCACAAGTGATCCTCCAATCACCTGCGTATGTGTGTGTCATGTGGACAGCAGAGTTTATTTTGCATGAACACGCCCATTCTATACTTTGTCCACGCTTACATGCCCTTTTCAAACCCCGCCCCATTTATGAATGCTTAAAAGTTCATCTTATATAGTGACATTAAAAGTTGTAAAGTAGAGATGAGCGCCGGAAATTTTTCAGGGTTTTGTGTTTTGGTTTTGGGTTCGGTTCCGCGGCCGTGTTTTGGGTTCGACCGCGTTTTGGCAAAACCTCACCGAATTTTTTTTGTCGGATTCGGGTGTGTTTTAAATTCGGGTGTTTTTTTCAAAAAACCCTAAAAAACAGCTTAAATCATAGAATTTGGGGGTCATTTTAATCCCAAAGTATTATTAACCTCAAAAACCATAATTTACACTCATTTTCAGTCTATTCTGAATACCTCACACCTCACAATATTATTTTTAGTCCTAAAATTTGCACCGAGGTCGCTGTGTGAGTAAGATAAGCGACCCTAGTGGCCGACACAAACACCGGGCCCATCTAGGAGTGGCACTGCAGTGTCACGCAGGATGGCCCTTCCAAAAAACCCTCCCCAAACAGCACATGACGCAAAGAAAAAAAGAGGCGCAATGAGGTAGCTGTGTGAGTAAGATAAGCGACCCTAGTGGCCGACACAAACACCGGGCCCATCTAGGAGTGGCACTGCAGTGTCACGCAGGATGGCCCTTCCAAAAAACCCTCCCCAAACAGCACATGACGCAAAGAAAAAAAGAGGCGCAATGAGGTAGCTGACTGTGTGAGTAAGATAAGCGACCCTAGTGGCCGACACAAACACCGGGCCCATCTAGGAGTGGCACTGCAGTGTCACGCAGGATGGCCCTTCCAAAAAACCCTACCCAAAAAGCACATGACGCAAAGAAAAAAAGAGGCGCAATGAGGTAGCTGACTGTGTGAGTAAGATAAGCGACCCTAGTGGCCGACACAAACACCGGGCCCATCTAGGAGTGGCACTGCAGTGTCACGCAGGATGGCCCTTCCAAAAAACCCTCCCCAAACAGCACATGACGCAAAGAAAAAAAGAGGCGCAATGAGGTAGCTGACTGTGTGAGTAAGATAAGCGACCCTAGTGGCCGACACAAACACCGGGCCCATCTAGGAGTGGCACTGCAGTGTCACGCAGGATGGCCCTTCCAAAAAACCCTCCCCAAACAGCACATGACGCAAAGAAAAAAAGAGGCGCAATGAGGTAGCTGACTGTGTGAGTAAGATAAGCGACCCTAGTGGCCGACACAAACACCGGGCCCATCTAGGAGTGGCACTGCAGTGTCACGCAGGATGGCCCTTCCAAAAAACCCTCCCCAAACAGCACATGACGCAAAGAAAAATAAAAGAAAAAAGAGGTGCAAGATGGAATTGTCCTTGGGCCCTCCCACCCACCCTTATGTTGTATAAACAGGACATGCACACTTTAACCAACCCATCATTTCAGTGACAGGGTCTGCCACACGACTGTGACTGATATGACGGGTTGGTTTGGACCCCCCCAAAAAAAGAAGCAATTAATCTCTCCTTGCACAAACTGGCTCTACAGAGGCAAGATGTCCACCTCATCATCATCCTCCGATATATCACCGTGTACATCCCCCTCCTCACAGATTATCAATTCGTCCCCACTGGAATCCACCATCTCAGCTCCCTGTGTACTTTGTGGAGGCAATTGCTGCTGGTCAATGTCTCCGCGGAGGAATTGATTATAATTCATTTTAATGAACATCATCTTCTCCACATTTTCTGGATGTAACCTCGTACGCCGATTGCTGACAAGGTGAGCGGCGGCACTAAACACTCTTTCGAAGTACACACTTGTGGGAGGGCAACTTAGGTAGAATAAAGCCAGTTTGTGCAAGGGCCTCCAAATTGCCTCTTTTTCCTGCCAGTATAAGTACGGACTGTGTGACGTGCCTACTTGGATGCGGTCACTCATATAATCCTCCACCATTCTTTCAATGGGGAGAGAATCATATGCAGTGACAGTAGACGACATGTCCGTAATCGTTGTCAGGTCCTTCAGTCCGGACCAGATGTCAGCATCAGCAGTCGCTCCAGACTGCCCTGCATCACCGCCAGCGGGTGGGCTCGGAATTCTGAGCCTTTTCCTCGCACCCCCAGTTGCGGGAGAATGTGAAGGAGGAGATGTTGACAGGTCGCGTTCCGCTTGACTTGACAATTTTCTCACCAGCAGGTCTTTCAACCCCAGCAGACTTGTGTCTGCCGGAAAGAGAGATCCAAGGTAGGCTTTAAATCTAGGATCGAGCACGGTGGCCAAAATGTAGTGCTCTGATTTCAACAGATTGACCACCCGTGAATCCTTGTTAAGCGAATTAAGGGCTCCATCCACAAGTCCCACATGCCTAGCGGAATCGCTCCGTGTTAGCTCCTCCTTCAATGTCTCCAGCTTCTTCTGCAAAAGCCTGATGAGGGGAATGACCTGACTCAGGCTGGCAGTGTCTGAACTGACTTCACGTGTGGCAAGTTCAAAGGGCATCAGAACCTTGCACAACGTTGAAATCATTCTCCACTGCGCTTGAGACAGGTGCATTCCACCTCCTATATCGTGCTCAATTGTATAGGCTTGAATGGCCTTTTGCTGCTCCTCCAACCTCTGAAGCATATAGAGGGTTGAATTCCACCTCGTTACCACTTCTTGCTTCAGATGATGGCAGGGCAGGTTCAGTAGTTTTTGGTGGTGCTCCAGTCTTCTGTACGTGGTGCCTGTACGCCGAAAGTGTCCCGCAATTCTTCTGGCCACCGACAGCATCTCTTGCACGCCCCTGTCGTTTTTAAAAAAATTCTGCACCACCAAATTCAAGGTATGTGCAAAACATGGGACGTGCTGGAATTTGCCCATATTTAATGCACACACAATATTGCTGGCGTTGTCCGATGCCACAAATCCACAGGAGAGTCCAATTGGGGTAAGCCATTCCGCGATGATCTTCCTCAGTTGCCGTAAGAGGTTTTCAGCTGTGTGCGTATTCTGGAAAGCGGTGATACAAAGCGTAGCCTGCCTAGGAAAGAGTTGGCGTTTGCGAGATGCTGCTACTGGTGCCGCCGCTGCTGTTCTTGCGGCGGGAGTCCATACATCTACCCAGTGGGCTGTCACAGTCATATAGTCCTGACCCTGCCCTGCTCCACTTGTCCACATGTCCGTGGTTAAGTGGACATTGGGTACAACTGCATTTTTTAGGACACTGGTGAGTCTTTTTCTGACGTCCGTGTACATTCTCGGTATCGCCTGCCTAGAGAAGTGGAACCTAGATGGTATTTGGTAACGGGGGCACACTGCCTCAATAAATTGTCTAGTTCCCTGTGAACTAACGGCGGATACCGGACGCACGTCTAACACCAACATAGTTGTCAAGGCCTCAGTTATCCGCTTTGCAGCAGGATGACTGCTGTGATATTTCATCTTCCTCGCAAAGGACTGTTGAACAGTCAATTGCTTACTGGAAGTAGTACAAGTGGGCTTACGACTTCCCCTCTGGGATGACCATCGACTCCCAGCAGCAACAACAGCAGCGCCAGCAGCAGTAGGCGTTACACGCAAGGATGCATCGGAGGAATCCCAGGCAGGAGAGGACTCGTCAGAATTGCCAGTGACATGGCCTGCAGGACTATTGGCATTCCTGGGGAAGGAGGAAATTGACACTGAGGGAGTTGGTGGGGTGGTTTGCGTGAGCTTGGTTACAAGAGGAAGGGATTTACTGGTCAGTGGACTGCTTCCGCTGTCGCCCAAAGTTTTTGAACTTGTCACTGACTTATTATGAATGCGCTGCAGGTGACGTATAAGGGAGGATGTTCCGAGGTGGTTAACGTCCTTACCCCTACTTATTACAGCTTGACAAAGGCAACACACGGCTTGACACCTGTTGTCCGCATTTCTGTTGAAATAGTTCCACACCGAAGAGCTGATTTTTTTGGTATTTTCACCAGGCATGTCAGTGGCCATATTCCTCCCACGGACAACAGGTGTCTCCCCGGGTGCCTGACTTAAACAAACCACCTCACCATCAGAATCCTCCTGGTCAATTTCCTCCCCAGCGCCAGCAACACCCATATCCTCCTCATCCTGGTGTACTTCAACACTGACATCTTCAATCTGACTATCAGGAACTGGACTGCGGGTGCTCCTTCCAGCACTTGCAGGGGGCGTGCAAATGGTGGAAGGCGCATGCTCTTCACGTCCAGTGTTGGGAAGGTCAGGCATCGCAACCGACACAATTGGACTCTCCTTGTGGATTTGGGATTTCGAAGAACGCACAGTTCTTTGCGGTGCTTTTGCCAGCTTGAGTCTTTTCAGTTTTCTAGCGAGAGGCTGAGTGCTTCCATCCTCATGTGAAGCTGAACCACTAGCCATGAACATAGGCCAGGGCCTCAGCCGTTCCTTGCCACTCCGTGTGGTAAATGGCATATTGGCAAGTTTACGCTTCTCCGACGACAATTTTATTTTAGGTTTTGGAGTCCTTTTTTTACTGATATTTGGTGTTTTGGATTTGACATGCTCTGTACTATGACATTGGGCATCGGCCTTGGCAGACGACGTTGCTGGCATTTCATCGTCTCGGCCATGACTAGTGGCAGCAGCTTCAGCACGAGGTGGAAGTGGATCTTGATCTTTCCCTAATTTTGGAACCTCAACATTTTTGTTCTCCATATTTTAATAGGCACAACTAAAAGGCACCTCAGGTAAACAATGGAGATGGATGGATACTAGTATACAATTATGGATGGACTGCCGAGTGCCGACACAGAGGTAGCTACAGCCGTGGACTATTGTACTGTACTGTGTCTGCTGCTAATATAGACTGGATGATAATGAGATGTAGTATGTATGTATAAAGAAGAAAGAAAAAAAAACCACGGGTAGGTGGTATACAATTATGGATGGACTGCCGAGTGCCGACACAGAGGTAGCTACAGCCGTGGACTACCGTACTGTGTCTGCTGCTAATATAGACTGGTTGATAATGAGATGTAGTATGTATAAAGAAGAAAGAAAAAAAAAAACCACGGGTAGGTGGTATACAATTATGGACGGACTGCCGAGTGCCGACATAGAGGTAGCTACAGCCGTGGACTACCGTACTGTACTGTGTCTGCTGCTAATATAGACTGGATGATAATGAGATGTAGTATGTATAAAGAAGAAAGAAAAAAAAACACGGGTAGGTGGTATACAATTATGGACGGACTGCCGAGTGCCGACACAGAGGTAGCTACAGCCGTGGACTACCGTACTATACTGTGTCTGCTGCTAATATAGACTGGATGATAATGAGATGTAGTATGTATAAAGAAGAAAGAGAAAAAAAACCACGGGTAGGTGGTATACAATTATGGACGGACTGCCGAGTGCCGACACAGAGGTAGCTACAGCCGTGGACTACCGTACTGTACTGTGTCTGCTGCTAATATAGACTGGATGATAATGAGATGTAGTATGTATAAAGAAGAAAGAAAAAAAAACCACGGGTAGGTGGTATACAATTATGGATGGACTGCCGAGTGCCGACACAGAGGTAGCTACAGCCGTGGACTACCGTACTGTGTCTGCTGCTAATATAGACTGGTTGATAATGAGATGTAGTATGTATAAAGAAGAAAGAAAAAAAAAACCACGGGTAGGTGGTATACAATTATGGACGGACTGCCGAGTGCCGACACAGAGGTAGCTACAGCCGTGGACTACCGTACTGTACTGTGTCTGCTGCTAATATAGACTGGATGATAATGAGATGTAGTATGTATAAAGAAGAAAGAAAAAAAAAAACCACGGGTAGGTGGTATACAATTATGGACGGACTGCCGAGTGCCGACACAGAGGTAGCTACAGCCGTGGACTACCGTACTGTGTCTGCTGCTAATATAGACTGGTTGATAATGAGATGTAGTATGTATAAAGAAGAAAGAAAAAAAAAAACACGGGTAGGTGGTATACAATTATGGACGGACTGCCGAGTGCCGACACAGAGGTAGCTACAGCCGTGGACTACCGTACTGTACTGTGTCTGCTGCTAATATAGACTGGATGATAATGAGATGTAGTATGTATAAAGAAGAAAGAAAAAAAAAACCACGGGTAGGTGGTATACAATTATGGATGGACTGCTGAGTGCCGACACAGAGGTAGCTACAGCCGTGAACTACCGTACTGTGTCTGCTGCGACTGGATGATAAATAATGATATAAAAAATATATATATATCGCTACTGCAGCCGGACAGGTATATATTATATAATGACGGACCTGCTGGACACTGTCTGTCAGCAGAATGAGTTTTTTATTTTATAGAATAAAAAAACACCACACAAGTCACACGACGTGTGTTTAACTTTTACAGGCAGACATTCACAATACAATATAGTATACTATATACTGGTGGTCAGGTCACTGGTCAGTCACACTGGCAGTGGCACTCCTGCAGAAAAAAAGTGTGCACTGTTTAATTTTTTAATATGTACTCCTGGCTCCTGCTATAACCTAACTGCTCCCCAGTCTCCCCCACAATTAAGCTGTGTGAGCACAGTCAGATATTATACATAGATGATGCAGCAGCACACTGGGCTGAGCACAGATATGGTATGTGACTGAGTCACTGTATATCGTTTTTTCAGGCAGAGAACGGATTATATTAAATAATATAAAACTGCACTGGTGGTCACTGGTCAGTCACTAGTATAACTAACTAATACTATCAGCAAAATTCTGCACTCTCTGTCTGAGTACTCCTCCTAAGCTCCAGTAAATGAAGTGTCACTGTCTCACTCTGTCACTAGTATAACTAACTAATACTATCAGCAAAATTCTGCACTCTCTGTCTGAGTACGTCTCCTAAGCTCCAGTAAATGAAGTGTCACTGTCTCACTCTCACTCTCCTATCTATTTCTTCTCTAAACGGAGAGGACGCCAGCCACGTCCTCTCACTATCAATCTCAATGCACGTGTAAAATGGCGGCGACGCGCGGCTCCTTATATAGAATCCGAGTCTCGCGAGAATCCGACAGCGTCATGATGACGTTCGGGCGCGCTCGGGTTAACCGAGCAAGGCGGGAAGATCCGAGTCGCTCGGATCCGTGTAAAAAAAGCTGAAGTTCGGGCGGGTTCGGATTCCGAGGAACCGAACCCGCTCATCTCTATTGTAAAGGCGGTGGTCTGCAGCGCCATTACTGGTAATATATATAAACTATATCATGATAAACAATAGTTCATCAAGCAAAGCTCTCCCTTAATGTGGACAATGTGCCGACCCTCCAAAAAGAAACAGCAGTTGACGGTGTTATGTATCAGTCTTTGAAGATGAGATTGGGGACACCTGATTATTTTAGTGCACTAATGACGCTTAACCAAAAATAAAAAAAAATAATATGCTTTTCTGGTAATGTTTTTTTTTTTTACCCTGCCATGCTCTTATTGAGAATAAAGAAATGGAGACAGTGGAGGACTCCTCTCCCTGATGAAATTCTATGCTGCTTAGAATGAAACGCGTTGTGCCTTATATACTTTTATTTTACACTTGTTCTCTGGACCTGTTTCTGGACTTTGAGACTTTTGGACTTGTCTCCAGTTTATTGGGAGTCACCTCTGGACATCCATCTGATCAGGGAAGACCTTCAGGACCAGAAAAAGACAAGATGATCTTATGTTTTATTTTTTGCAACGGCCAATTATTGCATTAACTTAATCACTAAACCCTGTTGTCTGTTTACCAGGGACCACCCCGCTCATGGTGAATCGATGTCAGGGTCATGGGTGTCCAAGGCTCATTAATGCATGTGGTGAGCGAAGGCTAGCCCATCTGGTCCTCTCCCACAAAAGAGCTACTGTAGCACAAATTGCTGATAAGCCTGGTCTGATGAATCATGTTTTCTTTTACTTCATGTGGATGGCCGGATGTGTGTGCCTTGTTTACCTAGGAAAGAATTGGCACAAGGATGCCTCATGGGAAGAAGACATGCCAGCGGAAGCAGGGTGATGCTCTGGACAATGTTCCACTGAAAAAGCTTGGGTCCTGGCACTCATGTAGATGTTACTTTGACACATACCGCCTACCTAACCATTGTTACAGACCAAGTACACCCCTTCCTGTTGGCAGTGGCCTCTTTCAACAAGACGATGTGCCCTGCCGCACTGAACACATTGCTCAGGAATGGTTTGAGGAACATGACAAAGAGTTCTAGGTGATGAAATGGCCTCCAAATTCTCCAGACCTCAGTCTGATGGAGCATCTGTGGGATGTGCTGGAAAAACAAGTCTGAGCCATAAAGACCCCACTTCCTGGCTTACCTGAGGACTATAAGGATCTGCTGTTAACGTCTTGGTGACAGATACCACAGGACGCCATATAACGACGGGTCAGAGCTGGGCTGGGGAAAGAGGCTGCTGGGGGGGGGGGGGGGGGGACCGGACTTGAGCGGACTGGACCAATGCCCTTCCAACAAGCCCGGTCCAGAGTAATTAGTACCTCCCACCACCATTCTTTTGCCGCCCATTCTTTTGGTTACAAGTAATCTATAATTTGTAGAATTTTTTAACCGGGGCATAGTACTAATGGAAATGATTCTAGATATCATTTATCAGACACATCCTGCAACACTTCCACTTTTTATTTTTTTTACGTTTTATTAAAGCTATCCCTAAAAACTTCTTGATGGTGCTTTATTGCTGATGCCATATAATGGAGGGCCAGTCATTGCTGTCGTCATGCTGTTATTATATTTTTACTACATATAGCCTATTGTAATATAATATGTAATTATATCTCATGTATGAAATATATATTGCACATATATATATTTATATACACAGTATATACAATTTTATTTACTGTAAATATATGTATGTATACTAATTTTTATATATACTATATTTTAGCTTTTGGGCAGTTATTGCATAATGTAGGTCTAGTTTTCTTTATATTTGGGAGGGTTTCTTACCCTTATACACTATTCCTGAGTGATTTATATTTTCATTGGGTTTGAGCTTGTATTGAACAATTAGTCTTTCATCCTGAGCATCTGAATTTGGCTGTTTTTAATACATCATTGTCCATTTTTCCATGGAACTTCAATTATTCTGGGTTCAGATTGTTGTGTATTTTGACTACATGACGTACGTGGTTAGATAAATAATTCCCTCGTTCAGTTCTGATTTCACTGTTTTCCAGATTTAATCATTTGGAAAACATTTTAAGCCGACTTCCTCTGGGCCTGTGTCAATATTTTCCAGCAAAATGTGAGGTAATGTAAACTAAAGGGTCTATTGAAAGCGAAACACTGCGGTAGTTGTTACTGAGACAGACTTATATCGTACTTCTGTACATCAGATCTTATACTTCATGGTGCGTAAGTGACAGCTATGACCAGTATCCAAGGGCTGTCACTGTGTATATATAAATACTCACATACAGTGCATCCGGAAAGTATTCACAGCGCTTCACTTTTTCCACATTTTGTTATGTTACAGCCTTATCCCAAAATGGAATAAATTCATTTTTCCCTCCAAATTCTAAACACAATTCTCCATGAGATTTTTGCAAATTTGTTAAAAATAAAAAACTAAGAAATCACATGTACATAAGTATTCACAGCCTTTGCCATGAAGCTCAAAATTGAGGTCAGGTGCATCCTGTTTCCACTGATCATCCTTGAGATGATCCCAGGGGCGGATTGGGATGGAAAATCAGCCCGGGAAATTGTTGGAAGCAGCCCTGATGGGGGCGGGGTCTGTTGACGGGGTGTGATCTGTCAAGGGGGACGGGATCCCTCCTTATGGCGCCTGAGCGGTGTATAGTGCATTGGTTGGGGGGAGGGGTGGTATTACTGTGTCTAGGGGGCTAAAACACTGACACACAGATGCTGACACACAAACAGGCACTGATACACTGATGCTGACACATAAAATGATGCTGACACACAGGCAGATGTTAGCACAGTGACGCTGACACACTGACACACAGACGCTGACACACAAACAAGCACTGATACACTGATGCTGACACATAAAATGATGCTGACACACAGGCAGATGTTAGCAAAGTGACGCTGACACAATGACACACAGACGCTGACACACAAATAGGCACTGATACACTGATGCTGACACATAAAATGATGCTGACACACAGGCAGATGTTAGCACAGTGACGCTGACACCCAGCCGGCAAAAAACTCCCTCCCCTGCATTATACAGCAGTGCCCGTAGCCCCCCTCTCTCTCTCCCCTGCAGAAGCCGGCAAACCCCCCTCTCTGTCCCCACCCCAGCAGCAGCCCCGCTCTCTATCCCCTGCAGCGGCCGGCAAGCCCCTTCTCCGTCCCCACTCAGTGACCAGCAAATCACCATCTCTGTCCCCCTCCAGCAGCGGCTCTCTTTCCCCCCCCTCCCCCGCAGCAGCCGGCAACACCCCTCTCTCCCTGCGTATAAGCATTTTTCCCCAATTGCCAGCAAACCCCCGCTAGCTTACCCTGCAGAAGCTGCTCTCACCTGCAGGCTGCAGCAGCCGTCAACCCCCATCTATACCCGCGCATTGGCTCTCTCCCCCGGCGTCCAGTAAACCCCCGCTATCTCCCCCTGCGGATGCCGTCTTCATCTGCAGCGGCTTTCAACCCCCAGCCGATGGGTCATAGTGTCTACTGGCTGCCTCGGAGCAGGAGGTAGGACTGGGGCACATATGAATCGGTCCGGCCTTGTGGAAGGGGGGAGCACAGCCTGTAAAGAGAGGACGGGGCCAGCCCACCGGCAAACCATCCCGGCGTGCCAATCCGCCCCTGGATGTTCCTACAGCTTCATTGGAGTCCACCTGTGGTAAACTCAGTTGATTGGACATGATTTGGAAAGGCACACACCTGTCTATGTAAGGTTCCCACACTTGACAGTGCATGTCTGAGCACAAACCAAGCGTGAAGTCAAAGGAATTGTCTGTAGATCTCTGAGACAGGATTGTCTCGAGGCACAAATCTGGGGAAGGGTACAGAAAAATATCTGCTGCTTTCCTGGCCTTGGCTACGGAGTTGCGACGGACAATCTGAGTTGCCTCAGGCTCACTCCGATGTCTTTGCAGAGTGATCCAATACTGCATTTTAGGACGCAGACAGCGGATCACAGAAGCCGCCAGGAGGCATCTAGTTACATAAGACACCTCCTACCGCATTACCAGATTTTCACATCGCGGCTGCGTCCAAGGACACAACAACGAGGTGAACTGCATCCATATCTGAATCAAGACCCATGTGTAACAACTTAACTCTACGTGAGTAATAGTAACAAAGTGAAATTATGTGAGATTTTTACTGACCTCCGTTCTTCATGTTACATGTTGATACAATTAAAATCAAACTAGATGATGTGTCCGGTTTCAGCTGGGCAAAGGTTTGCTAGGTGGAACATTTTACCCATTTTCACTCATTTAGGATTAGAATTTGGAAATATCCCTGCAGAGTGGTTGGCTGCAAGTAACTGTCCAAGTTTCCAGACCACCTAGCAGGTCACATGTTCTAGGACACCTGTCAGGTGCACAGGAAGAGCTCACCAGCTGTTACATTTTCCAGAGCACAATGGAGATGCATTTGTAAATCGCAGGTGGACGTTTTGCCACATCACTCCGAAACGAAGCAACCGATTACAGCGCCAATATTTTCTGTAAATCTACGGACCAACCAATTACAGCGCCAATATTTTCAGCAAATCTATGGACCAAGACCTTTAATTTGGTATATGATGTGCCTTGCCCAGACAACGGCATCATGGAAATACTTTACTCATAAGTCGTCCTTTTGCTATTAATATATAGATATTACCCCTCATTATACAATAGGAAAATCTCAGCTATAGTTCAGTATATAATAACACAGAATTTAGGAGCTATACCTCCTTTGCAGGTATGTCTAGGTGGGCCTGGTAATAACCAGACTCCCTGCCACCCCTAAGGATCAAGGACCTTTGTAATTGTTACCAGAAACAAGTCTTCAGTAAGAACAGCGAGCAGCCATCAGTCCTCTTTATTAATGACATCATCCAGTACATAGACGGAGTAAAATGTTCTGTGTGATGTCACCTTGTGCTTCCTGCTGGGTCCTGGATTATGTAGGCCGTCCAGCTCATTCAGTCTCCTGCAACATTTATTATTACTATTGTGTGGGAGGACGCTTATCTAAATTAAACCACTGCAATGACCTTTGGTTTTATTACGGCAAGTGGGAGGTTGTTCTTTTAAGTATATTTTGCACATAGCACCACATGTATAAAAATTGCAGAGCAGCAAGAACGTGTTCAATAAAGAAGTAATCTGTCTGCTACACAGTGCTGGGGTTTGGAGTTCAATTCCAACACAGTGCGCTATTATATGAGTAGAGTTTGTATGTTCTCCCCTTGTTTGGGTGTATTTATTCCGGATGCCCTGGTTTCTTACCACGATCCAAAGACCTACTAATGGGTGTATTAGCGTCTGCTAATTTTGTCTAAATTGAGTCCTATGATTGTAAATCTGATTATGTTTTATTTCTAAATAGTAATTATGTCGCTGAAAAAAACAGGCAGGTACTTATCCATCATGCAATACCATCAGGGAGGTGTCTGATTGGCTCCAAATTTATTCTGCAGCAGGACAACGACCCCAAACATACAGCCAATGTCATTAAGAACTATCTTCAGCGTAAACAAGAACAAGGAGTCTTGAAAGGGATGATATGGACCCACAGAGCCCTAATTTTAAGATCATCAAGTCTGTCTGGGGTTACATGAAGAGACAGAAGGATTTGAGCAAGCCTACATCCACAGAAGATCTGTGGTCAGTTCTCCAAGATGTTTGGAACAACCTCCCTGCCGAGTTCCTTCAAAAACTGTGTGCAAGTGTACCTAGAAGAATTGATGCTGTTTTGAAGGAAAAGGGTGGTCACACCAAATAATGGGTACGGTCTGTCCGGAGTCCTCACTACCCTAGCAATAGCCCTATCCTGATCCCTTATTGCCAGTGGCAACTCAGGGGTACCCCGTATTTTCTTTTTGTTTTTGCTTTTGGATCCCACCGGTGCCAAAAAGACATTTTAGCCCCATCATCAGCTCTGGACAATTTCAATTATCTCAGACTTCACTCAGAGGTGGGACGCCACTTTTCTGAAGTGTAACTACCACAATAACTATATTCCTATTAACACCTGTATACATCAGGGATTTTTTCACTGCTACATTGTTAGCAGTTCAATCTCTCCCTAGCCCACAACTCCCCGGTAAACCCCCCCCCCCCCCCTCCCCCCCCCCCCTTTTTTTTCATTCATTCTTAAAGTATTAGATATAACAACATATTCTAAAAATAAAAAGACAAGTTTTATTTTCATTATATTGTTTACTGCCTTCTTGTTATTATCAAGACCATTACTCTCTTACTTACTCTCATTTGTGATTATCAAGATATTTACATACTTACTTATTTTCATTTGTTGACCACAGTAACCTACCGATTGTATTCTAAATCAGGAAAAGAGGTCATTTTTACTATTCTTTGCAGACACAATCCTTCCCAGGCGCACCTGTAAAACCCCTTTATTACCCCTTTATTACACCAAATAATGATTTGATTGAGATTTCTCTTCTGTTCATTCACTTTGCATTTTGTTAATTGATAAATAAAATAATAATAAACTATTAACACGTCTACTTTTAAAAGCATTCTTACTCTGCAGCATTTTTCCTACATCTGCCTAAATTTTTGCACAGTACTGTATCTTACTCACACCGATACACCCTCACACCTACCCTACTCCTACCTATACTACTCACACCGATACACCCTCACACCTACCCTGCTCCTACCTATACTACTCACACCGATACACTCTCACACCTACCCTACTCCCACCTATACTACCCACACTAGTACACCCTCACACCTACCCTACTGCCACCTATACTATCCACACTAGTACACCCTCACACCTACCCTACTGCCACCTATACTATCCACACTAGTACACCCTCACACCTACCCTACTCCCCCCTATACTACCCACACTAGTACACCCTCACAGCTATCCTACTCCCACCTATACTACTCACACCGATACACCCTCACACCTACCCTACTGCCACCTATACTACCCACACTAATACACCCTCACACCTACCCTACTCCCACCTATACTACTCACACTAATACACCCTCACCTACCCTACTCCCCCCTATACTACCCACACTGGTACACCCTCACACCTACCCTACTCCTACCTATACTACTCACACCGATACACCCTCACACCTACCCTGCTCCTACCTATACTACTCACACCGATACACTCTCACACCTACCCTACTCCCACCTATACTACCCACACTAGTACACCCTCACACCTACCCTACTGCCACCTATACTATCCACACTAGTACACCCTCACACCTACCCTACTCCCCCCTATACTACCCACACTAGTACACCCTCACAGCTATCCTACTCCCACCTATACTGCTCACACTTATATACTCTCTCACCTACCCTACTCCCACCTATACTACCCACACTGGTACGCCCTCACACCTTCCCTACTCCCCCCTATACTACCCACACTAGTACACCCTCACACCTACCCTACTCCCCCCTATACTACCCACACTAATACACCCTCACACCTACCCTACTCCCCCCTATACTACCCACACTGGTACACACTCACACCTCCCCTACTCCCCCCTACACTACCCTCACAACTGTCCCAATTCTCCTATCTGAAACACAGTCACTCCTCTTATTACAGATCTGCCTTCTTCAAATGATAATGTAAGATATATATCCCTGGTTTAAGCATGGCCTGTTTTTCGCACTGTCTGGCACTACTGAGCAATAATATTGGACTTAGGCAATGTGACTCCACCTATTGTAGAACTACATGACCCAAAGGCTGCCACAGCATCCTGGACTTGTAGTACCACAGCAGCTGGAGTGTCCTATCGACCCTGTTATAGAGGCTCTCAGCATGGAAAAGTAACACGCCTCTGTATAACAGGCTTTGTTCAATTCAGGAAGCTGTGGAGTTTTGGTACTTTTTGGCATCAGCTGCCTATCAGTGACGAGAGGTCTGTCTTTCGTTTTCTTGGAGTTGGTGAGAATTGTCAGGAACTGATGCCGCAGCTACATTCTTTATAACCATCTCTGCCTTTAGTGTGATCAAATTCAGCTATGATCACAGTCCTGACCTTATACACAGTTGGGAATACCGTTTCTCGTACGTAAAAGTTCCCATAACCCTAATTACAGTAGCGTGAGATGCGTTATAGGTAGGCAGGCCCATATACTGGTACAAAGAGTGTCTAATACAGAGACACTAATACATATAGCATTGTCACCAGGTTCTAAAATAGCAATTACGTAATGGGTGGTAGATTGACCCGTAAACTTTAGCAAGGAAAGTTTACAGGACATGCAACAGAATAAGATTATGGGGGGTCATTCCGAGTTTGTTTGCTAGCTACATTCGTTCGCTGTGCAGCGATGAGGCAAAAAAACAGCACTTCTGCGCATGCGTATGCGGCGCAATGCGCACACGTGACGTACTATTATAACGAACGATGTAGTTTCACACAGGGTCTAGCGATGCTTTTCAGTCGCACTGGCTGCCGCAGAATGATTGACATGAGGTGGGCGTTTCTGGGTGTCAATTGACCGTTTTTAGGGAGTGTTCGGAAAAACGCAGGCGTGGCTGGGCGAACGCAGGGCGTGTATGTGACGTCAAATCAGGAATTGAATGGTCTGAAGTGATCGCAAGCGCTGACTAGGTTTTGAGCTATTCTAAAACTGCACAAAAATCTTTGTAGCCGCTCTGCGATCCTTTCGTTCGCACTTCTGCTAAGCTAAAATACACTCCCAGTGGGAGCGGCATAGCGTTTGTACGGCTGCTAAAAACTGCTAGCGAGCGATCAACTCGGAATGACCACCTATAGGTAATCATATGTAAAGGAGGAGTGGGGGGGGGCTTTAAAAACCAGATTGCCCAAATTTCCATGAATGGATAAATAACATAGTAAATCTGGTGCATAAAATTCCCAGAATGCCCAGTGTACGTCAACTTATTATTCAGAAGTTAGGTTGTAACTCTGAGTAAACAAGTCTTTGATCCGGCTTTGCACATTCAAAGCCAGGGAAAGTCATATTTAATGCTTCTGGAAAGATAATTCTCCAAAGTTGCTGCACGTAAATATGTGACCGTATATGGACGAATTTGAAGGCAAATTATTTTGATCTGTCTGCTGGAAACTTTCATACCCCCACCTCCTGCCTTCATCCCTTTTCTGAGCAAGGATTTGACATCTATCCTCAGCAACCACTTAAAAGGCCCTTGATTTAGAATGTCATTTCTGTGGGATGACATAATTGTTTTCAGCTATGGAGAATCCAACCGCAGTGAAGAAGCTCTGTGTCCTTTATGGATTAATATTTCACATATGCATTGCCAATAGAGGTCTGGTTACATGTAGCTGGCACGATGGCTGTTTCTGTGGGAGAGGCAATCCTTTGGTCTTTTCCACATATTAATAATAACAAAATAGACTATAATGTGTAGACTACATTGGAACAATGGCTTCAGTGAACATATTTTTAGACTGTAAATGACATTAGATAGACTATGTATATTACAAGGCTAAAAGATAGTTCAAACCTTTGGCATATGAATGACTATTGACAGCGCTGCCATCGATGGTGTTTCACCATCGGAAAGAAGATATTGATGTTTGAGCCATCGATGGTTTGTCTGTGTTTAAGAACAGATGGCGCCAGCGTGTGCGTATGGCAGAGCCAGCACTCACCATCCGTCCGGGATGAGACACCAGTGTTTTCCCATTGACAGTAAAAAAAACACTTGCCATTAGACCATCAATGGTTGCTAACCATCGATAATCGATGGTCAACCCTACTGTAACACGGCACATCTAACCTTAATTACAGAACGTACCGGCTAAAACAAATGTCAGTTTTCCAATGAGCGTGGCTGTCTTGCTGAGGCTACGCAAAGCCTATTTATAATGTTTGGGCCCTCTGTGCACTTTTGGCCCCTAGATGAGAACTGACTTGCCTGGGTAAGTAATTGAGGAAGGAAGCGGAATCTCGTTCATTAAAATTATTTAGTCATTTTTCTTTAGGTTTTTCTATAGCTACTGCAAATTTTCCAAGGCTTCCTCCTACAAATCCACCATTCAGAGGCAATTCAGGTCATTTCCAGGTGCACTGAACTCTCTTAGTAATTGGTATTTGTCACCTGAGCGCTATCCGTTCCTCTTCTCCCAATGCAAATTGCTATGTGTGGCAGTGCAGGTTCTGTGGCTGATTCCGAGCAAGACTCCTTTCCATATAGTTGGGGCAGCCTGCTTACCACCCTGTGCTAGTGTATCTGCCCATCTATGCAGATTACCTTTCCACACCGCCTACTGTCTTTCCGTCCATATTCGTCTTCACTAGTACAGGGATTTACTCCCACGCCATGCAGGGTTCACAAGATCTGTAAGAAGCAGGCGCCCCATATGCATCCACACACCACAAATACAACCCATGACACGCCCACCACCTGGGTTAGTTCCGTAGGATCGCATGGTAGCTGTCCAGTTGCTGCCCTTTTCACAGGAAGAGCGATCCGTCAACGGACGCATCAAATCCACCTGGTCTTTCAGACTCCGCCCCAGCGCATGTGGCTAGTGCAGAGCCGCCTCAGTTTGAAGACACAATCGCGCATCCATCCGCATTTGGACTCCCAATCTGCCCCTTTATTTGGGAGTGAAGGTGCATGTTGCAAGGTAGGGCATAGCCAAAGACCTGAGTACCCAGGGATTACTTTTCATTGCAGCCATAGAAGTCTGGCCACGTCCCAGATGAAACGCTCATGATTCAGTTGGATGGAAGCTGATCAACATTAGATATTATGCCCGCAAACACCTGTATGATGTCACTGTCCTGCCCTTAAATAATGGAGAGTATAGTCAGTTCTATTGTCTTCCATTCAGATCTCAGCAATCTGGTCATTGGATTTTGTGGCCAAATTGCAAACAGATCTGATTGGCTTGCAGTGATCCAATGCGATCGTACGTAGACACGTCGCAGACTATGAGTCACACCAAATCTGCAGCTATTCCGTTTGTTCATCACTGCCTGTGTTTCCCAATAGCCTTTGCTGGGTGTTCAGGGGTGTTGTTTCGGTTCACACCAGTGCCCTATGCGTGCAGTTCCACATATCAAAGAATCAATCATGGTCTTAATATGCTGAGACACCGTTGTAGATCTGTCACACAGGCCGCTATAAATACACTGGCGTTTCGTCTTCCAGTTGTTGATAGAGAGTGTCTGTGGGAACTATTGATAGTTGGGCTCATGTTACTTTGGGCGCCAGCTACTCTCCTATTTTTCCCTTCATAAGGTTTCCAGTTAGCTCATAGGATTGTGTTACTGCTGTGATCCAAGAGTAGAGAACTCTTATCCCTCCAGCCTGTGTCACTGCGACTGAAATAGCTTCCTCTTGCGTCCCTGCGGTCAGTGGTCAAGCCAGAGGAATGGGAGCTTGGAACACCAACATACTTCATCATGGAGATTCCATTCTTCACAGGATGTACCTTTTCCCCTACCAGGGGACGTATACTACCAATTGTTCTGATGAGAGATCATCTCCACGCCATCTGCGGCTTTACATGAAGGATATACAGTCCTACAAACATGGAGGTCATCCATAATTTAATCTAATTTAGCATGCAAGTAAATTATGTCTGATAAATATTTTTTATTTTTTATTTTTATACACCCCACACCCTGCAATATTTATTGAGAAGGCTTGGCAGCTGTTGTATGCACAGCTTGGCTGTTCTGTAACACATATCCTTGCTGCACTGTAGTAGGAAAAGCACAGCTATTGTAGGTTGGTGCACAATGAGATCTCTAGATCACATGTTTTGGCGCAGAGGTCAACAGCTAATTTAGTTTTTACATAAAAAACAAAAATAAAAAAATTCTTGAATGACCACCTGCAGAGTATTGGGGATCCTGCCCAGATTGCTCAAAATTTAACATGTCAATGTCTTCTGTCAATAAAGAGGATAGATTAAGGTGATGACACCTATCACATACACTGTTGAGCCAGCTATTTGTCTGCTGAAACTATGTTAATACAAATGATGCAAATGAGTTTACTAGAAAAAATTACAATACTGAAAATGCACTCACTAGGAACCAATGACATCACTGAGAATGCAGCCTATCCACTCACTAGGAACCTGTGACATCACTGAGAGTGCAGCCTATCCACTCACTAGGAACTTGTGACATCACTAGGAATACAACCTATTCAGTCACTAGGAACCAGTGACATCACTAAGTGCAGCCTATCCATTCACTAATAGCTGCAAGTGACATCACTGAGAATGCAGCCTATCCAGTTACTAGAAACCATCCTAGACTGTAGCGTATCCAATTGCTAGGAACCAATTACATCACAGAGAATGCAGCCTATCAATTCCCCAGGGGCCAGTGACATCACAGAGAATGTAGCCTATCCACTCACTAGTAACCAGTGACATCACAGACAATGCAGCTTATCCTTTCACCAGTGACATCACAGACAATGCAGCCTATCCATTCACCAGTGACCAGTGACATCACAGACAATGCAGCTTATCCATTCACCAGTGACCAGTGACATCACAGACAATGCAGCCTATCCATTCACCAGTGACCAGTGACATCACAGACAATGCAGTTTATCCATTCACCAGTGACCAGTGACATCACAGACAATGCAGCCTATCCATTCACCAGTGACCAGTGACATCACAGACAATGCAGCCTATCCATTCACCAGTGACATCACAGACAATGCAGCCTATCCATTCACCAGTGACCAGTGACATCACAGACAATGCAGCCTATCCATTCACCAGTGACCAGTGACATCACAGACAATGCAGCCTATCCATTCACCAGTGACATCACAGACAATGCAGCCTATTAATTCACCATGGACCAGTGACATCACAGAGAATATAGTCTATCAGTTCACCATGGAGCAGTAATAGTTATTTTCTAGTAAAATTACAGGCTGGATTCTCATGAATAATGATAAAATCATGCACACTACACTGCTGCAATAGCTGTATAAAGAGTTAGTAGCTGTGGCATTACTTCACAGCCTATTACAGACCCATCCCTATAAGTAGTTCTGTCAGTCACATTAAAGATCTGTGACTCCTTTACAGTACAGCTACTTCTCCTATATATGGTTCTGTAATCCCATCATAGCTGTTGACAATGACATTATGACTACATCCTACTACTTCTAATATCCTTAACATTTCACACAGTGTGATGTACTCCGTACCAGCTATGATGCACAAGTGACAGTCACGCCTTACCTTGGTCGCACTTAATTGCACTGCCGGGGGAGCAGATGTAACATGTGCAGAGTGTTAGAGGGAGCATGTCCTAGCTGTAAATCAGAGTATAAATATATAAGCCTGCCCGGTATTTTCATGCTCCATGCAATACAGCACAATACATCTGTACGCCTTACATCGCGCTATGGTTTGTCCTGGTGCAAATGTGCAACCATTAGGTGGGGTTTCTCCTAATTCTAAATAAGATCCAATAAAGCTAAACACCAGCAAATTGTATCCTTATACAGTATGTGGTAACAGCTCGCTCTGGAGCTCTCACATACTGTGATCCTCTTACTGCAACTGGCTGATGGAGAGAAGTTGTGTATTTGAACAACAAAGGTTGATGAATCCTCTATTTGGTATATAATTAGCATCTACATTTAGTAAACACTCATATTTAGAAGTCTTGTGGCTTTTTCTGTTGCTCATCTCTATATATAATCCCCTTTGGTTCAGACCCAAACTTAAGTGGAGAGCTGGCCAACGCAATTATCCGCTCTTAGGATTCTCACACCTAAACTCTCCGCAGCTGCTTTCTAGCCAAGACCTAAAGCTCCACTCCTAGTTCCCATCTCATTCACCGCTAAGCCTTATAGCGCTGCCCCCTCTCCATGGTCATCAGCAAGATGCTCTGATCAGCGAGACGCTCTGTCGGAATCCTTTGGCATTTTAACCTTTGGAAACGCCCTTCAGAAATGGAATTCCAGAATCTTGTGCATCATCCACCAAAACCATAGAAAATACAGTTAATGGGACAACATAACACTTATAAAATACACAGGGATCCACCTAACTGCAGAGGGCCTGATTCTGAGCCATTATCAGCGGACTGCGCATGTTCCGCAAAGAAGCAATCGCGGAAAGCCATGCGCTGCATGTCATATATGCACCTTGACGGAGAACATGAGAACAGGCGGACCACTCTATCCCTAAATTGGACATTCTGGATGCGCCCAGTGTGGAGCTGGCGTAGGGGCTGCTGATACTAAATCTTGCAGCCGTGGACGTCCGCATATGCCCGCACTTTGTGTCTGACTCAAAATCAGGCCCAAAGGGTGTGATATTGGTGCAAAGAAATCTGATAATGTTGACCATTTTTAGATTTCTATAACGAAAGGCAAGGCGTATATTACACTCCAAACTTGTAGTCTACCTATTCGGTCACTCTTCAGAAATATTTTTATATGAATTTTTAAAGCTGAAATCTTTGGATGCGTTTCAGGCTGGAATGCAAACCAGAGATCTCTGTTTATTCTCTGCCCAATACAGATGCGGCATGGTATGCATTCCGAGATGGACTGCAAACCGGATATTGGGGCACTTCCTGCTCCGACTCCGGTACCATAGTAACCTAGCGCAGTATGTGTTCCAAGGTGGAACGCAGACCGCAATGTGGGGTACTTCCAGACCCGGCATCTTTTTGTGTGGAAGCAACAAAAGGCCCTTTGTATAGGGGATCTTGGGAACAAAAATGGAGAATACTTTCTAAATGCACAGACTGGTTGCTGTGACTACCCATCAGCATTCGGGAACTGGAAATAACAGCAACCCATATATTTTTATTCTATTAAGTGTTTTTATGCTATTTAAAAGGTCTAAATTATCATTTTTAGGATTATTTTATGTGCAAAGTATTTATGAATTAATTTGTTTTTATTATATGTATTTTAGACTTCATAATTGTAACTTTTAGATCACCAAAAAGGGTCTGGGTCATTTCAGGATGTATAATGGGACTAATGGCCAGTAGTGATATCACCCTGATGAAGACAGTTGTGTCGAAACGCGTTGGTAGTAGGAGGAGGAGGTTCTAGCTGCTTTTTCCTGATTGGCACACTGGCCCAGATTTATCAAGCCTTGGAGAGTGATAAATAGCACGGTGACAGTATCAGCCAATCAGCCCCTAACTGTCATGTCACCGGCTGTGTTTGAATGATGACAGTCAGGAGCTGATTGGCTGGTACTACTTTATCAGCATGCAATTTATCAGTCTCCAAGGCTTAATAAATCTAGGCCACAGTGTTTGGTGTCACAATAGCTGGTGTCCGGAACCTTGGTTCAGGCAGAATCAGATAAGCTGTTTGTCCTTTCGTTTTGGTACTCAGGATATATACCTCATTTTATATTTTATGGGTTTTCTCAGATGCTCTGGTACTGTATACTGTATTTGCATAAGTGAAAACAATTTGCATGTCATATAGTACTTGTATTGTTTAGATTAAAAATAATAATATAAAAAAAACCTCATTGTCTCCATGACGGAGATGTCAGCAGACCCACTTCCCCACTGCTTCCAGCTAACAGCCAATCGCAAAGAGGACAAACGTTAGCGTGGATGTAAAGCAGACTGTGAAAGGGTGTGGACCTACAGTACAGATGTATGTACTGCCGCTATCATTTGTAACATCAGCTGCTACAATAATGTCTGAGTTGTTGCTTAGGGCTGGAGGACCTGTGTTGCCCCATTTTGGCCAGAGACTTGTGCCCCATCTCCTTATGCCTTCCCCCCACAGAGACATATGGAGACCACAAGCTGATTTTGACCTTGAGTTAACTCTGAGATAAGCACAGGGTGGAGTGACAATAAACAAGCTGATGTTAATATTTCCTGAGAATAGAAATTGAAAGTAGAACACTGTACATCGCCGTCGCTCTTAGGAATTATTTCATTTCAATCTCTTTAAGGAATTACTTGAATTTAAGCGGTCACTGACTCCTCCCAGTAAAGGTAATATAAGATCGGGTCTTGTACAGGGTGTGGATCATTGGATCGACAGTGTCTAGGTCGACAATGTTTGGGTCAACCACTATAGGTCGACAAGGTTTGAAGGTCGACAGGGTTTCTAGGTCGTCATGTTCTAGGTCGACAGGTCAAAAGGTTGACATGATTTTTTCATGTTTTTTTTGGTGTCGTTTTCTCCGTACAGTGACCGGAAAGCCCAATTAGTGCACCGTGTCCCCTCGCATGACTCGCTTCACTCGCCATGCTTCGGGCAAGGTGCCTCGCACCGCTACCACAGCGCTCGCCACAGGTTACTATTCTCAATCGTAGTCCGCGTGGATCGTTAAGTATGAAAAAGTTAAAAAGAAAAAAAAAAAAGTTAAAAACTCATGTCGACCTTTTGACCTGTCGACCTAGAACATGATGACCTAGAAACCCTGTCGACCTTGAAAACATGTCGACCTAGTGACTGCCGACCACTAGTGGTCGACCCAAACATTGTACAGTTACCAGTGTGAGGGATATTTGTTGGCATATAAGGACAGGATTACCGCTAAATGCAGCCATGCACACTAATGGTTAACTTTCACTGTACACATGGCGCAGGGCACTGGAGCCTGTTTCCTCCGCCTGTGACATCGGTGCGGCAGCAGGGTTCGGTTAGCGTTTGGCAGCTGTCGGCTGTCGTATCTGACCCGTATTGAGGGCCTAATTCAAGGTTGAACGCAAACGCATTCGCAGTTTCTAATAATCGATACAGTGCACATGCACAAAATTCGCACAGTGCATGTCCGCCGCTATATTTGCGTACGGAATAGAGTGTCTATGGACAGTTTCTGCAAGTGTACAAATCTAGGCGTATAGTGGGAGTATGTACCTGAATCCATTACCCCCCCAACTGTCCCGCTGTCCCACCCACGGGCCGTAGTGTCCCGCTGGGGGGGGCGCAATTGGGAGGCTCCTGGTTAGCAGAGCAGCGGTGAATAGACGCTGTGCACATGCGCACAGCGTTTATTCACGGGAGACAGAGGGACTTGGTCATGTCAGCAGCTCACAGAGTGCTGGCCACGCCCCCATAGTGACGGAGAATGGGGGTGTGGCTCACGCTTGCGGTACTCCCGTGAAGCCACGATCCCTTTTCCATAAGTCACGCCCCCTTTTCGGGCTGGAGCGGCTCAGACGGGCGAGGATGTCCCGGATTTACTTTTATAGATGTTGGGAGGTATGATATCTGCAGATAGACATGTACAGAAAACTTCAATGCAGATTCTGGCCAGGTCACTATAATAATGACAGCAGTAACATCGATGATTGATGCGATGGCTGCACAATTAGCGAATAATCGCACACAGCTGATGTTATTTAGTAAATCACACACAGCTTGTGCGCTGCCTCACCATTGTAGCTGCAGGTTTTTGACTCTTATGCATTCTGAATTTCAGGTTTATTCCTTTGTTTAGCTGATGTTGGCATCATTCAGTCTGCTCATGCATTACAATTCAGGACAGTAATAACACATGCACATTACCCTGTGTGTGTTTGTAGTATTTGCTGGAAACACTAAGAGGTTCTCTTAGTGCAAATGAATGCTAAATGCTAATCTAATGTGTATTTTGATTTTTTTTTTTTGTTAGTTTGCACCGTGGGCGTATTTTTTTTTTTTTTCTGTGCAGATTTGCATTCACTTTGCAATTGATTGCAACTATGCTTTTGCTAATACATTTACATTCGACCTTGTATTAGGCCCTGAGTGTGTTGGACACTTGCGACTTGGTCAGAGGTAATTCAGTGGGTAGAACCTTCCCGACCTCACACAGTTAGTGATGTTAGGGCATACTTGAGTTTTCGGGGGCGGGGCTGGACTGTGACATCATCAAGCCCCACCCCCACATCGGAAAACACAGCGATTTACGGGTCCATGGGAAGGGGGTGGAGCTAAAATGACGCAATTTGCATCATTTTAACCCCTTCCCCACCCGACGGACCCGCAAATACAGGAGATTATCTCTCCATTCTGCCCGCATCACTAGGGTGTGAGCAGGATGTGGGAGACCTGCCTACTCTTCCGGGAGTGCGGGGGGCTACCCCAAAAAACGGGAGCCTCCCGCAGCTTCCGGGAAAGTAGGCAAGTATGTGTTAGGGGGGTATCCAGTTGTTGTGGATGTGCGGCTGAGCACATCACCAGTAAATCCGGTGCGTCCCATCACAAATTTTCCAGCATGCGCCTATGGGATGACCTGTTGGGGGGGGTCATGAGGTTGTGTCCTCATCCACCTAGCATCTATACACCATATGGCGGAAGGCACCCGGCGTTGAGAGGCGTAGCATACCGTCTCATTCTTTATATTTTGCAGTGAAACACCACGTACAGTGTACTAGAGACTCCGGACCGCGCACAGGAATGAGTCTTAAACAGGTGTAAAGTCGCAGATGAAGCACAATGGAACTCGCCGCGAGGAAAGCGGCCGCAGCATCGCAGCACAGATTGGCACTCAGCCGCACCCGGATGTACACGTCACACATCACATTGATCAGTACAATCTAGCAGGGAAGCTTTGTCACTTCCACTTGTTTTAGTTGTGTGAACAAGACTCACATTATGAGCGAGAATGATGTTTGGCACGCCCGAGTCGCCCGGGAACTGGAACGCAGAGAGCGGCTGTGTGGTACAATTCTTCCCATCTATTTTATACCCTTCACTTTATTACTGTATGTTTATTGGGGGGGGTTATTTAACATGTAAAACGCATGTTCATCAAATCCAGTAAACGTGACATGCTGGGTATTGTAGTACGCCAAGATCCATAAAAGCAAGATTGATACACTGATGCGCTGTCCCTGGAATCATTCTTAGAAACATAGAAACATAGAATTTGTCGGCAGATAAGAACCACTTGGCCCATCTAGTCTGCCCCTTTTTTTTTTTTTTATATTATTTTTATCTCTAACCTTATTTGATCCTTATTTCTTTGTAAGGATATCATTATGTCTATCCCATGCATGTTTAAATTGCTCTACTGTCTTAGCCTCTACCACCTCTGATGGGAGGCTATTCCACTTGTCCACTACCCTTTCTGTGAAATAATTTTTCTGCAAATTTCCCCTGAACCTCCCCCCCTCCAGTCTCAGTGCATGTCCTCGTGTCCTATTGCTTCTCTTCATTTGGAGAATGTTTCCCTCCTGGACTTTGTTAAAACCCTTGATATATTTGAAAGTTTCTAATCATGTCCCCCCTTTCCCTTCTCTGCTCCAAACTATACATATTGATATTTCTTAGTCTTTCTGGGTAAGTTGTGTGATGTAGGCCATGCACCATTTTAGTTGCCCTACTTTGTACAGTCTCTAATGTATTAATATCCTTTTGAAGATATGGCCTCCAGAACTGGACACAGTATTCTAGATGAGGCCGTACCAAAGACCTATACAGTGGCATTATTACTTCTTTCTTTCTGCTGCTGATTCCTCTCCCAATGCAGCCAAGCATCTGACTAGCCTTCCTCATTGCTTTGTTACATTGCTTACCTGCCTTTAAGTCATCTGAAATAGTGACTCCTAGATCCCTTTCCTCCTCAGTAGTTTCCAGTATAGTGCCATTAATACTGTATTTAGCTTTAGGATTTTTGAGACCCAAGTGCATGATTTTGCATTTTTTGGCATTAAACTGTAATTGCCAGACTCTTGACCATTCCTCTAATCTACCTAGATCCTCAATCATTTGTTTTACCCCACCTGGTGTGTCTACCCTGTTGCATACCTTTGTGTCATCTGCAAAAAGGCATACTTTCCCTTTAATGCCATTTGCAATGTCACCAATAAAGATATCATCTGAGTGGGAACTGGCGGTGGTAGTACAGTGCTGAGGGGGACAGGTGACAGAGGAGGGATCTCTGACTTCCTGGTATAGAGGAAGGATGGCTGGCATCCCGTATGTAGAGGCCTTAGGTCACCATGGTAACGGACAGCCCCGGGATCGCCCTGTCTGTTCTGCTTGTGCTTTGTCTGCCCTGTAGCTCATTACAGAACTCGTCACGTGATTTCTCCTATTTACTGACAACAGAAAAGCAGCACAGGATAAATAACGCGACTCTGTACCCAGATACAGCCTGTGTCGTCCTCTGCCAGCCCTGGCACCCGGGAGTCATATTTATTAGTCAACATTAGATATGGTGGAATTACCAGTAATCTCCAATACTCCCTCCCATACACCCAGCCTGCAGCCACCTGAGCTGTATAATTCATATACTGTACAGTGCCTGCAAAAGACATCACACCCCGGCACATGTTGTGCATCCCGCACCCTAAAAGGAAATTGTAAAGTCCATGAACGTATTTATTCAATGTACTGTACACTTTCAGACTAAATCATGGATATCCTTAAAACCTGGACTGTAATGGCAGAGTCTGGCAAACACTAATGTTTCTGTAAGATGAAATGGAAAACCCTGTCTCTTTTTTAGTAATTCTTATTATGCAAAATAGCTGCAGGCGTCTCTGTACTTTTTTCTATCAAGCCAGATATCTATTACTGAGTAACTCTGTGACCTGTCAGTGGGGGGCTATTCAGCATGGATCGTAGAAGTGCTAAAGTCGCTATTTGCAGAATTTAACACTTCTGCGCATGCGCGACGCCGCTGCGCACAAGCGTGAGGAAGGACTTAAGCTGCGATTGCAGGGGGTTGCAGGAACAAGGTGTCGACGCAGAATTTTGTAAGCGTCGACACGCTGTTCGGGGGGGGGGGTGCGGTCCGGACAGCCGAGGCGTGTCCGGATCGTTTGTGGAGCAGGCTGCGGCGGCTGCATGACCTCACACAGCTAGGCTGCGAAGGCAGGGGGAAACCTTTAAGATGCAAGGGCATAGCTGTATAGAGATGCGCTCGGATTTTAGCGTGGGGGGGAGGGAGGACCTGGCATGCGGGGCGGTCTTGCCCTGTGCTTGGCTACCCCCTCATGCGAGAGGCATGAGTTGTAGTTTTGCGATTTCTCGCAAAACTACAACTCATGCTGAATTAGGCCCGTAATCCAGAACCAAGCCGTAGCAAGGCAACAATGCACTCCACGCTGGGCCTGCCTCCTGAGCATGTGACATCATGACATCACAAGGAGGGGGACAGACCACCGGGACCAGGTACCTGAGCTCCTGGTGCACACTGAGGGCTCTACTGCAGATCTGCAGGATGCTGTTCTATGCACACTGCAAGCATCAGTGCTCTGTGTTTTAAGCACCCCAAAACCCTAGAGCCCTAGACAACTGCCTAGGATGCAAAGTAGTAGCAGCCGTCCTGCCTGTGGATGTATCATGACTTGCAGTGTGTAATCTAGACATGGGCATTTTAAACTTACTTACAAAGCACTTTTAGTAACCTGTAATAAGGTGATGGATAACAGATGAATCATACAAATCCTCCCACAAGGCAAACTACATATTGCTGTGTACAGTGCATTGCAGTGTTGCGTGCTAGGCAGCAATGGTTTCGGTATACTGTACGCTAAGTCTGGAATGTGGAGTCTGGCTGTAAATGTGCATTATCCTGACATGATATCTGTTTGTCTAGCAAAAAAACAAGTCTGCCAGCACGCAGCAACCTGCATCTGATTTATTATTATTATCCTTTATTTTTATGGCGCCACAAGGGTTCCGCAGCGCCCAATTACAGAATACATATGCACATAATCAAAACAGGAAAACAGTGACTTACAGTTGAAGACAATATAGGACAAGTACAGGGTAACTAAGCATAACTACACCAGTGAATGACAGAGATAAGTTCCAGGTGGCCAAAAAACTGCAGGATTTGGGCAGTTGAGGATTATTAAAGTAAGAAAAGGATAAGCACATGAGGGAAGAGGGCCTTGCTCGTGTGATCTTACATTCTAAGGGGAGGGGTATGATGTCTCATGATATCTCATGTCCAGCCCGGGTGTCGTACGGTATGCCGGCGCTCGGGCTCCCGGCGACCAGCATACCGGCGCCGGGAGCCCGACCGCCGGCATACCGACAGCGTGGCGAGCGCAAAGGAGCCCCTTGTGGGCTCGCTGCGCTCGCCACGCTGCGGGCACGGAGGCGCGCTACGCGCGCCACACTATTTTATTCTCCCTCCAGGGGGGTCGTGGACCCCCACAAGGGAGAATAGTTGTCGGTATGCCGGGTGTCGGGATTCCGGTGCCGGTATACTGAGCGCCGGGATCCCGACATTCGGCATACAGAAGACCACCCGTCCAGCCCACCTGCTGCGCTATGATCACCTCTGCCTGATTGACAGGCAGAGGCGGTCGATGGGCGGGAGGGGGCGAAACGGCGGCATTTGGCCGCCGCTTCATGGGCTCAATCCGGCCAATGCAGGCGTAGCGGAACCGTGCGGGCAGGGCCGGTTCTAGCCCTTGTGGCGCCACGGGCGAAAAATAGGGGTGTGGCTTCATATGGGGGCGTGGCCAGTTACGCCCCCTGTAGAGTTGTGCCCCCATTTGTGCCCCCTGTACAGTAGCGCCGCTTGCAAAAAAAAATAAAAAATGGAATACTTACTATCCCCGCTCCTGATTCCTGACCGCTGCTGACCTCCGCCGGCGCCGCTCCTCTCCTCGGATCTATGGGAGAGACGTCATGACGTCTCTCCCATAGCACAGCATAGACAGACACTAGAGGTCAATTATGACCCCTAGCGTCTGTGTCAGTCCCACAATGCTGTGCGGTGCGCAATGACGGGGAGTGGCCCGGTGCGCGATGACGGGGAGTGGCCCGCAGCGGCTGCGTGACGTCACACGCAGCCACTGTGGGCCGGGGAGCGATGAGTAGCTCCCGGCTAGCACGCTAAAGCAGCGCTGTCCGGGAGCTACTCTTGAATGCACTTCTGCGGGGGGGGGGGCACTGACATGCGGGGCGGACTAGCTCTGTGCTGGGCGTCCCCCCCACATGTCTGAGTTCATGATCGTAGCTGTGCTAAATTTAGCATAGCTACGATCAACTCGGAATGACCCCCATGGTTTTGCCCTTCAGAGAAAAATTTTGCTGCTGCGATCAGGTCTGAATTAGGCCCATTATCCTTTAACAGTGTGACAGTATCCTCCAGATTCTCCGTATATTGAGCTCACCTTTCCTTATAAGTAAGTGCGCAATGGACATTTATTTAAATGCCCAATGGGGGTCATTCCGAGTTGTTCGCTCGTTATATTTTTCTCGCAATGGAGCGATTAGTCGCTAATGCGCATGCGCAATGTCCGCAGTGCGACTGCGCCAAGTAAATTTGCTATGCAGTTAGGTATTTTACTCACGGCATTACGAGGTTTTTTCTTCGTTCTGGTGATCGTAATGTGATTGACAGGAAGTGGGTATTTCTGGGCGGAAACTGGCCGTTTTATGGGTGTGTGCGAAAAAACGCTACCGTTTCTGGGAAAAACGCGGGAGTGGCTGGAGAAGCGGAGGAGTGTCTGGGCGAACGCTGGGTGTGTTTGTGACGTCAAACCAGGAACGAAACTGACTGAACTGATCGCAGTGTAGGAGTAAGTCTGGAGCTACTCAGAAACTGCTAAGAAGTGTCTATTCGCAATTTTGCTAATCTTTCGTTCGCAATTTTGATAAGCTAAGATTCACTCCCAGAGGGCGGCGGCTTTGCGTGTGCAAAGCTGCTAAAAGCAGCTTGCGAGCGAACAACTCGGAATGACCCCCAATGTCCGCTATTGGTACTTACAGGAGGTAGAACTGACGTTAGAGTCTGAGACAGGGTCAGACTTATAAACAGCTCTTAATGAATACGGTTCTTTTGGCAAATATGGCAGAAATGTACCTAATAATTGAGAGCGGTTGAAAATGTTTGATCAAAATTATTATTTATTTAAATGGAGACGCTTAATAGTGCATTTTTATGGTCCAACAATCCTCCTTCAGGAACAAATATCTAATAAAAGTTAAAAAAATAAATAAATTACAATATGAAAGGTCTCTAATAGTAGAAAACAGAAAGGAAAAAATGGGGGGGGGAGGCTTGAAGGAGGAGTTTTACTGTTTAGAACGTCTCATCAGCTAAAAATGAACGTGTTTCATGTTCCCCCGACCAGTTCCCCAGGTTAGCAGCCATACGCCATAACATCGTCCTGATATAGACCGCTTTTTAGCAAAAAAGGGGTGAAACTAAATTATGTCCATAAACGTGCAGAAAAAATAGTTTCCGTATGGATTATTTGATAAATAGGCCCTTTATTATCTACTGTGTAGGTGGCAGATATTTATCGAAAAATCCATACTTCACTTCTATGCCCCGGGCTTGTCTCTCCTTCACTACGGTGAGAACGTAACGCTTTACAGTCACCATGGTTACAATGCAATAACAGCTGCATAGTAATCTAACAAAAATGTGAGGCTCCTCATACAGATTACAGGAACGGTGCAGACGAGTTTTATTCTGTCGGTTATGCTGCCACATCTACATAGTAACCACAGTGTTTAAGTATTTGCCCCCCCCCCCCTACCCCCCGGATGGTGGGGCTGTTGATATTTAAGTCTTAAATGTAATTAGCTAGTTCACGTCTAGACACATTAGACATTGTCTGGCACTGTTACAGGGTTCAGAGACAAACATTTCAGTTTTATATTGTTACCCTGATGATGATGTCCCTGTACATGGGTACAGTTATACTTGCTAACATTTCAGGCCTTCCTAGAGGAGAGGTACAGGAGGCAGAAGGGTACGTGGTGGGAGGAGGTTGGCCAGCCTAACATATCCATGGTGTACCACTGGGCAGTTCCACAATTCACGGCTCCACGTTGCAGAGAATGTGGCCAAAGAATCAAGATTTGCTGCGAAACGCGTTGTAAAGCCTCACATACTTCACCAGGGGAGCGCACGGAATACGGGAGGGTGGTCCGCTTTTCCGGGTGTCTCAAGAGAACGCACTGAAATTCAGGAGCCTTTTAACCATAACTGCAAAGTAGGAAAGTATAATGTACACAATGTATAGTGGTAAGAAGTGGGGATACGGAGGGGGGGGGAGTACAGATGTCATGTAAGAAATTCACACATGTTCTTTTGCAGGAGCAGAATGCGTGTGTCACATACACTAATATGGTTTATTGGAAAATTATTTGTTTTATTCATTTTTTTTATTTTTATAAACTTTCTCTTTCTTTTTCTGTGATGCTTTTTTACTTCCATTATTTCTTCTTTCTTTCTTTTTAGACTCTTCAGAGGAAGTGGAGGGTTGGGTTGCCACCGTTCCTGTATAATACAGGATTGTCCTGGAATTGAAAGGAACATGCACTTTGTTCTGTTTTTAGCCTTGTGTACAGTACTTTGTGATGCGATGCTACTTGCGTGGCGACACGTGGGTCACATCGCTATGTGTATATTGTATCATCGGAGTGCTATGGCGCCCTGCACAAGAGACGACAGATGAGCCGCTGTTTTCTCTTCCCACTCCCACCCAGGGCTAGAGTAGAGTCAGGCTGCTGCTGGCTGGAGGGGCATTGCACACGGTGAGGGCCGGTGTGTCAGGCTTGGGTTGTGGGTTCGGTCAAGGTTTTGCCACGGGAGTGGAGTGTGGATTTGTGGTTTGACTTCATATAACCTTTCTTCATGCAGGATGGATGAATGAAGAGAATAAAAGCAGCTCTGTATTTACTATGGTGCTGGAATGTGGAGCAGTACCAGCTATGTGAGGGTTACTGGGCTGGACAGTGCCAGCTATATCGGGAATGATGCAATGGACAGTACCAGCTATATTGCAGGAACCCTGGTATGTGCAGTACCAGCTATATCAGGAATGCTGGGATGGACGGTACCAGCTATAACAGGATCACTGGGATGGACGGTACCAGCTATATCAGGAATGCTGGGATGGACAGTACCAGCTATAGCAGGAACGCTGGGATGGACAGCACCAGCTATATCAGGAACGCTGGGATGGACAGTACCAGCTATATCAGGAACGCTGGGATGGACAGTACCACCTACAGCAGGAACACTGGGATGGACGTACCAGCTATATCAAGAACACTGGGATGGACTTACCAGCTATAGCAGGAATGCTGGGATGGACGGTACCAGCTATAACAGGATCACTGGGATGTATAGTTTCAGCTATATCAGGATCACTGGGATGGACGGTACCAGCTATATCAAGAACGCTGGGATGGACAGTACCAGCTATAACAGGAACGCTGGGATGGACAGTACCAGCTATATCAGGAACGCTGGGATGGACAGTACCACCTACAGCAGGATCACTGGGATGGACGGTACCAGCTATATCAAGAACACTGGGATGGACATACCAGCTATAACAGGATCACTGGGATGTATAGTTTCAGCTATATCAGGATCACTGGGATGGACGGTACCAGCTATAACAGGAACACTGGGATGGACGGTACCAGCTATAACAGGATCACTGGGATGGACGGTACCAGCTATAACAGGATCACTGGTATGGACGGTACCAGCTATAACAGGAACACTGGGATGGACGGTACCAGCTATAACAGGATCACTGGGATGGACGGTACCAGCTATATCAGGATCACTGGGATGGACGGTACCAGCTATAACAGGAACACTGGGATGGACGGTACCAGCTATAACAGGAACACTGGGATGGACGGTACCAGCTATAACAGGATCACTGGGATGGACAGTACCAGCTATATCAGGAACGCTGGGATGGACGGTACCAGCTATAACAGGAACACTGGGATGGACGGTACCAGCTATATCAAGAACACTGGGATGGACATACCAGCTATAGCAGGAATGCTGGGATGGACGGTACCAGCTATAACAGGATCACTGGTATGGACGGTACCAGCTATAACAGGAACACTGGGATGGACGGTACCAGCTATAACAGGATCACTGGGATGGACGGTACCAGCTATATCAGGATCACTGGGATGGACGGTACCAGCTATAACAGGATCACTGGGATGTATAGTTTCAGCTATATCAGGATCACTGGGATGGACGGTACCAGCTATAACAGGAACACTGGGATGGACGGTACCAGCTATAACAGGATCACTGGGATGGACAGTACCAGCTATAACAGGAACGCTGGGATGGACAGTACCAGCTATATCAAGAACGCTGGGATGGACAGTACAAGCTATAACAAGAACGCTGGGATGGACAGTACAAGCTATAACAAGAACGCTGGGATGGACAGTACAAGCTATAACAAGAACGCTGGGATGGACAGTACAAGCTATAACAAGAACGCTGGGATGGACAGTACCAGCTATAACAAGAACACTGGGATGGACGGTACCAGCTATAACAGGATCACTGGGATGTGCAGTACCAGCTATTGCAGGATTGCTGGTGGGAGTCAGTGAGTGATGAAGATGACATTCTGCACTTACTGCCAGCAGCAGCAGGCACTTACTGCCAGCTGCACCAGACAGCAGCAGGTTTACCTATAATGGCACCGGTTGGGTTCCCTGCAGCCAGTGCCACTTCCCACACACAAGAGGGGAACCCAGACTGGGGCTGCAGCAGGTGCTGGATGACTGTGGGCCTAATTCAGACCTGATCGCAGCAGCAAATTTGTTATCAGTTGGGCAAAACCATGGGGGTAATTCAGACCTGATCGCACGCTAGATTTTTTTGCTGCGCTGTGATCAGGCCAGTACTGCGTATGCACCGCAATGCGCAGGTGCGTCGTACGGGTGCAGAGCGGATTGTTGCTGTGCGATGGGTTTTACGAAGAATCCATTCGCACAGCCGATCGCAAGGAGATTGACAGGAAGAGGGCGTTTGTGGGTGGCAACTGACCGTTTTCTGGGAGTGGCTGGTAAAACACAGGCGTGTCCAGGCGTTTGCAGGGCGGGTGTCTGACGTCAATTCCGGCCCCGAACAGGCTGAGTAAGTTGTGGGCAACTCAGAAACTGCACAAAACGTTTTTGTACCGCTCAGCTGCACATGCGATCGCACACTTGCAAAGCAAAAATACACTCCCCTATGGGCGGCGACTATCTGATCGCAGCGCTGCAAAAAATAGAAAATAGCTAGAGAGCGATCAGGTCTAAATTTTGCCCCATGTGCACTGCAGCGGGGGGGGGGGGGGGGGGGGGGGGGCAGATGTAACATGTGCAGAGAGAGTTTGATTTGGGTGGGGTGTGTTCAAACTGAAATCTAAATTGCAGTGTAAAAATAAAGCAGCCGGTATTTACCCTGCACAGAAACAAAATAACCCACCCAAATCTAACTCTCTCTGCACATGTTACATCTGCCCCACCTGCCACTGCACATGGTTTTGCCCAACTGCTAACAAATTTGCTGCCAAGATCAACTCAGAATTACCCCCTATGATGACCGATAGCTGCCTATAGTGCAGGGAGATGGGGGACACACATATACTGATATAGGGTGTTGGAGCCAGAATGCTGCAGCCTGTCCCCATTTTGCTGCACCGCCCCTTCCATTGTCCTGTATTTTGCCAGCACAAAGGGGGCATCCCCCTAAGCAGAGGTAACATTACTGATATCTGTCTCCGGTTGCAGTCTACATGTGACGTCACAGTAGGGTCGGACTTGTAGAGATCAGGTTCCAGACTGTGGAATTATATATTATACTGGCGCTGTTATTAATATGGTACATTACCCCCTGTAGAGACTGGCCGCAGCCCTAAGTATGGGCCCCTATCGCTGCATTCCCCCGGGGAAGGGGGGGGGGGTTCATGCCCCAGCCCGACACTGCGTCACAGTGATCTATTTGATAAAAGGAGCTGACACAATCTTGCCCGTCCCCTGGACCTGTCGTGTTCAACAAATGTAAAGTGTGGTCCTTCTCACCCGCCTTTCACACACACCGCCTCATAGACAGTCAAAGGTTCTACAGTGGGTAATAGATAAGGGTTGATATGTGGCATCTGCAAAGGGCAGCAGTACAATAAAATATTGTCTTCTCTGTATGATATGTGAATAATAAAAGTATATACCATGTCATAATCTATTACTAAGTGACATGGGATATAAATAGTCTTCTTATTATATGTTGGTTCGCAGTAAAAGACACCTCACCGTGCAATTACTGCTGCAACAAGGAAACCGCGCTCATCCCATTTATTGTAGCATTACCTCTGTATGGGCCTGGTTCAGAGATGGCGGCAGATAGTACACCCATACATGCCTACTCTGGATCGGCCGGCCGGCTCCCGAAAATCGAGTGGTGCTCCCGGCCCCCCCTGGAAGGGCAGGCAAGTCTCCCGGAGCTGCCTCATCCCCTACCCTGCAGTCACCCGCATCCCCCCTTAGCCGACCTGCAATGTGTGATGTCCGGTGAGGCAGATGACGCGTTTCGCATCATTATAGTCCTGCCCCCCACTGTTTAGTGTCTGTAATTGGCATCGAATAGCGGGGGTGGGGCCATGATGACGCAATCGCGTGTCCATGTCCCCGTACCTCCCACCCATGACAAGGCCACGCCCCCTGTCTGACCAACCTGGCTGCCCCCTCCCGCATGGGCAGCCAGAATGTCGGTAAGTATGTAAAGTCAGCGTGTCTTTGTACACAGCGGCTCCGCTAAACACCCATTGGGTTACCCAGGATGTCCTGTCAAATCACACTGCCGGAGCCAAGCACGCAGCCATTGGCATTTGCATGACCAGAAAACATGGCCAACACGCCTTCGTTTTCTAGGACACTTCCTGTTGCCGTCCCAACACGCCAGATGCATGTCAATCACACTTAGAGTTTGGGCCACTGCGGGTGACACTGCAGCCCCAGAACTGCACATACGCGGTGCGGCTTCTGTGCAAGCGTGGATCTAAAAACATCGGAGATTTGCATAAACATTGGGTTTAGCAGCATCGGGCAGCACAGATCCTGATTCGCCATTCCCCCCTCTGAATAAATAACATTGCACGGACTTTCATCAGGTAAAACAGAAACAATGGCGCAGATGTAGTAATTTTGTCCTAACGTTCCTTATATGTGCACTGCCACTTCACTGCTTTACCGTGGTGAAGTGCTTTCTCACATCGGCAGTATGTATTAACCTGCCTCCTGACGTTAGTGGTACAGGTAAAACCATCTCTCTGGTGATCGTGTCCGCACATATCATGATCCTCTTTTCGCCGGCTGCAGTGCGCCTGCGTGGACATTCTTAGTCCCAGCGTCCCCCCGCACATATGTGAATGCGCATGCGTCATTTATCCGGAAGGACGGAGTGGCCGTGCAGCAAACAATAAACTATTAATAAAGCTTCTTGAAAAAAAGCAAAGAAAAACAAAGAAGGGAGACAGAAATACCTGCTGCGCCAAGCTGAGCCTGGCGATACGAGACAGGAGGGGATCAAGGCGAACTGCACATGCGGCCTCTTCATACATTAGAGGATGCATCCATTTCCTATATTTAGACCGGGGAGACGGTAAATGCCAGAGGCGCGCACACACTGGCACAGCGAATGGTAACCTGGGCTTCATACATTAGCGGGAGGCGGAAACTGCAGCCCATAGCGCACAGTCATACATCTGCCCCAATGCTCTTTGCAGAAGAAGCGGTGATGGGAACAGATGAGGACACCGTAATTATCCTATTTATAAAGTGATGTTATATTGCCTATAACCTGTTTTCATACATAACATAATTATCCATGCAAAAATGCTATTTAAAAAAATAAAAAAATATTATTTTTTTTCTAATATGGGTATTATGATTTTTTATTTCTTCTACATTTCAACCATTTTATAAGGACATGGGGTCATTCCGAGTTGATCGCTCACTAGCAACTTTTTGCAGCGCTGCGATCAGACAGCTGCTGCCTATGGGGGAGTGTATTTTCGCTTTGCAAGTGTGCGAACGCTGTTGCAGCCGACGGCACAAAAAAGTTTTTTGCAGTTTCTGAGTAGCTCTGGACTTACTCAGCCGCTGTGATCACTTCAGTCTTTTTGGTCCCGGAATTGGCGTCAGACACCCACCCTGCAAACGCTTGGACACGCCTGCGTTTTTCCAAACACTTCCAGAAAACGGTCAGTTGACACCCACAAACGCCCTCTTTCTGTCAATCACCTTGCGATCGGCTGTGCGAACGGATTCTTCATTAAATCCACCGCCCAGCACCGATCTTCTTTGTACCTGTACGACGCGCCTGCACATTGTGGTGCATACGCATGCGCAGTTTTGCCAAGATTTAACCTGATCGCAGCGCTGCAAAAAGTTGCTAGCGAGCGATCAACTCGGAATGACCCCCTTAGGCCTATCAGTTTTCTCAGCTACACTGAGTACAATATAAAACATTGCTGAAGTTGTGGATGGGAGGTATATATGCCAAAGGTTTCTATCTTCCTTCTGGTAATCATCCATATAGTGATCAGCCTTGATTACAAGACCACCTGTGAGAGTTCAATATAAGGTGTGTTTGCTGGCAGTTCCATTCTCACTGTCTGGGGATCAGGTCATGAGCCTGATAGGAGACACTGCTGTTTGCTATACGTGATTTTAACCAAAACACCTGTTTTGGTGTGAATTGGACAGGCTAGGTTTTTCTTATAATTTTTTTTTCTTTTGTGCTGCAACAAAACCCCAAAAAATAGCGCCCACTTATACCAAGGCCTGGACTGATGTGCTATTTGGCTGCTGTATGAAAGTGCACCCGTCTACTCCAGGAAACAGCATCTTTACCCCGATCTTGCCACACATAGTGGGGAATACGAGCATTGTATCCAGAAAAATACATGTGAACACTTAAAAGAGACAGACACACTATTTATTTTGCTATTGGAAAACACTATTCTACTGAAATCCATGGTGGTGGCATGGTCAGATGTTTAAGCAAGCCAGATTTGTTTCACAGCTCATCACCAAGAGCAAGCATTTAAGACACCGGTAAGGCTTTGCTACAGGCTGCACCAAAGCTTAGCAGGAAACCACCAGGGTGCTACAATTGACCTCTGAAGACACCAGGAGGCAACAGCAATTGAATGTTGAGAAGATCCAGAGGCAACAGGACCAACTTTTAAAAGAACCACTGAGAGGAAGAGTTGGGTTAAAGTCTAGTAGGCAGGCCTTTGGCACCCTTCCTGTCAGGAGAAGTGCAAAAAGCCAATTTTGACTTGATCCTTACTGATGCCAAGGACTATACATTAAAAACTAAAATTCTAACTCGTTTGGGTTTACGATGTCTGTTGGAGCACAACAAGTTCATAGTTGGGGGATACCAAGTGGATAAGTCTCCACTCACAAATGCATCCATCTTACCAAGAAGTGGCTACAACCAGGGACGAAGATGGTTGAAAAGGATTAATAAGGACCAATACCTACTGCCACTGCCTGCAGTTCTGCACAAGTGGGTGAGCCACGAGGACCCTAAAATAGCAGACCAGCTGGTGGAATTGGTGGAGAGGAATTGAGTTTACCACAATGGCCCCTAGTCCCGCAACGGCGACCTCCAGTGAATTCTGGTAAGACTATTTCAAGGGAAATGGTGCTGGGTGGTGGAATGAACGTAAAAATTCTGAGATGGTAGTATTGGAACCCCGGAGATTGCGCAGGTGTGCCAGGAAGGTTCCCACCTCATAAGAGACGTGGATAAAAAAATCTGATTAGATGTTTTAGATGTGGTGGCTTGGCCCATGTTTCTGCTAATTGTCCACTTACCTCTGCAATGTTAAACTGCTTTTGTGAATTGCAGAGTTTCTTACTTTGCTCAGCTAGCCTGCACTGCAGACCGACAGGCTGAGCCTGATATACAAATGTGTATAGTCACTGTGGAAGGCAAAGCTCATTCTGGTAGCCTGGATACTCTTGTAAAGGAAGAGTTTGTGATCCCCTCCAAACATCAGGGAAACACTGTTGGTGTAACATGCATACACGTGAGGATTCTCAGCATTGGGATACTGCTGAAGTGAACACAGAAACACAGTGTAGTTCCTTCCTTGTTGTATAATGCTATACTAGAGAGATCATTTCCTCACTTCTGGAAGCTCTTGGAACACCAGTTTATTACAGGAGTGAATAACCCAGACCCATTTGATAATGTTACTGATACAGTGGTAGTGAGCGTGTTCTCCAAGTATGAAATGCTCCCTTTTGCATGGCTGGGGAGTCAGCGACAAGAGCAGAATTATGTACCTCCTACTAAAGTATAAAATATGGTTGAACCAGTTGACTGTATGTATGATCTTGAAGTAAGAAAAGCGTTATTTGCCTGACAACATTTAAAAGACCCTACTCAGAAAAAGACGAGAGCGAATGTGAAATTGGCTGATGGAAAGGCCTGTAGAGCCTAATAGTAGGTTGTCATACCCCCACATGGCATTACATCAGAACGTGTTGTACCAAATCTCCAAGAAAGCAGAAGATGTGGTGGGACAATTAATAGTTGCTAAGGCATATAAAAGAACGATGTTAGACCTTGGTCATATAACTGCAGGCCATCTAGGGGAAGAAGAAACTTCTGAGAACATTTGACAGTGTTTTTTTCTGGCCAGGGGTCCATAATGATGTGTCAGAATACTGTGCATCCTGCCCTGAGTGTCAGTACCATGCTCCCCAGCCACAGTCCACTTGTCCCGTTACCCATTATTGAGGTCCCATTTAAGGTCATAGCTATGTATTTGGTGGGACCTCTCATAAAGTCTGCCTGGGGTCACCAGTATACTTTAGAAATAATGGTTTTTGCTACCAGATGATACCCAGAGACCATTGAGCAATACATCTACAGACAAATACCAAACACCTCGTACATGTCTTTAGCAAAGTTGGAATATCTAAGGAAATCCTAACTAACCTGGGTTCCCCATTTTATATAAAAAGTAATCAAAAAGTTGTGCCGCTTGGTTAAGGTTACTCAACTAAGGTCCTCGATGTCACCCTCGGACTGATGGTTTAGTGGAAAGGTTTAACAAAACTTTACAGAATATGATAAAGAAAATGGTGGCTAAAGATGGGAAATATTGAGATTATTTGTTACCCTATGGTCATAAGGGAGGTTCCCCCAGTCCTCCACGTGGTTCTCGCTGTTTGAGTTGCTGTATGTGAGACACCCAAGATGATTGCTGGATATTGCAGAAGAGTCATGAGAGGGGGCAGCCCAGTCCTTATAAAACTGTCACTGAGCATATTTCTCAGATGCAGGAAAGAGTAGCAGCAGTGGTGCTAATAGTGAGAGAGTCATTGGCGCAGGCCCAACAGGGGACAGAGTGCTTGTTTTGGTTCCCACTCTAGAAAGTACGTTTTTGGCCAAGTGGCAAAGACCAATTGAAAACATAGAAAAAATGGATAAAGTTAATTGTGAAGTGTATCAGCCCAGGAAAGGAAAGGCAGAATAGATCTATCATTTAAATCTTATAAAACCTTGTAAGGGAAGAAAACTTTTTTCTTTCCTATGCAAACGTACTGACTCAGGGTGCACCACCGACGGTATATACACACACAGTGTTAGATTCTCCAAAGTCGGTTACAGACATTTTACCTGGTATTAAGGTACTGTCTGCTATTAATAACCAGTGCGGAACACCTCCTTTTTTTTCTTCTGCATTAAAAACCTTGTAAGGATTACTTTGTCAGACACTCCAGTCCCTCCTGTAACCACAGTACCTTTGGTTCCCGTAGTAACAATAGCCAAACCCTCTCACCTATTCAAAAACATCGTGGCTCCTTTGTATCACGCTGGCACTGGTATCCCGACTAGGTACACAATCCGGCACCACAATCCCAACCACTGGGATCCCGATCAGGTGTTTGCCTGGCCGCTGGACAATTAAGCTTTGGGGGAGGGGGGGGGGGAGTTAAGTTCAGGCTGCAGGGAGGGGAGCTTAGGGTTAGGCAACCCGGAGGGGGGAGGGGAAGATTTAGGGTTATAGGCTGCGGGAGGGAGAGGGTTAGCGTTGGTATGTTTAGGCCCCACCGGGGAGGGTTAGAGTTAGGCTGGGGGGGGGGGGGGGGGAGCGGGGGTTTAGGCTGCTGGAAGGGAGAATTAAAGGGCCAGTGGGGAAAGCTAAGTAAACTTGCTTCTGTCAGGATTTTCAGCATCAGGAGTCCGCGGTTGGTATTTTGACTGCCAGCAACCCTGCATTTCAGTTTCATTTCAACCTTTGTCAGCAGGGAGGTATCCCTGACAAAGGTTGACATAAATCCGAAACGTAGGATTGATCTAAGCATGGATTAATATATATATATATATATGTGCATTACAGTACTTTGGACATGCCACCAGAAACTTCAGTTTTCTTCTGATCTTCTCTTTTGGGTGAGCCCCTGTCATATATTTCATTTCATATTTAGTTTTCTTTTTCTGGAAGAACATAAACAGGAACGCTGCACTGAGAATGGCCAATAAAGCACACGGGACAAGTTGGGGATGACCTTTCCTCTGGTGGAGAAGACAAAGGTTACATAAAACATCTGCAGGATAAGAATAAGTTTGCCACCCTAGTCTGATGGTACTGTACATTGCGTCACCATCCAGCTTCACGTAAGCTGTAACACCTGAATCTGTTATGTTCTACATCTGCCTGTCAATGAGATGATGGGCTGGCACAAGGCCAACTGGAAAAATAACTGACGGAGTTGTTCCCAAATTAGAAAGAGACGCTTTGCGCTCTCTGACATGCCTATGCATACTTATCATGTAGCAAGACTTGCTTGTTTAGCAATATCTCCGAGACGGATGGCAGACGATACTGAAGTAGTGTGATATTGCCAGTGAACTCGCAATACTGTGTGTCTCTTCTCCTCCTCCAGCATCTGAATCTATTTCCTCACTGGCTAAGGGTCACTTATAAAGCAGCAATTGAATCCGTGGGAGAGGGCTTGGTTCCTCCAAGAGACTGGGTCATGGGCCATAGTTCCAACAGAGTGCTGTTTGCACATTGCAGCAGGGCTTTTTACAGGAACGCTCAACTTTTAGGTCTTACTCAAGCCATGCTAAAGTGGTAGAACTTAAAATGGTGTTTATTCTGGTCCTACAAGTGCGCATTTACTAATGGACCCACTGCAGGCAAGTATTGAGAAGTGGGCATGTAGCTTAAACCACCTAGACCATCTGGCGCATTGGTGTAATTAAAACATTGATGAAAGGTAACTCATGGAGCTGCACCACCACACCAGAATTTTCCAGAATTTGGTCAACTGACCCAAACACTCCTCCATCTCTTCTCCAAACCACCTAATTTAAGATACCCATAATTTGGAGGGTGCTAGAATTAACCTGGTTCCTCTAGGAGCTCAGATGGTGTAGAGGGATAAGTAATGCAGAGGCCTGTAAGGTGTAAATATAGAAAGACGCACCAGTACAGACGTATAGTTCCTCTAGCTTAGGCATTCATTTCTGATGTACTGCCTCATGGGCTCTCTTTGGCCACCTACTAGACCAGCCAAATATTCCCTCATCTGATAAAAAAATAGTGACACTTCTCTCAGCCGTAGGGAGGAAAGCCATCCTTCAACAATGGATATATGACCCCCCCCCCCTACTTTACATATGGCGACCTCCAGACTGCTCTTTCTCTTTACAATGGACTGGCTAGAAACATCTCTTGACAAGGAGGTTTTGACTCGAGCGTTATTTCAATGCTGGGAAAAGTTCATTCATACTCTACCTACACCTACCAAAATAGCTATCCAACAAAGTTTTCATTGCACCACATGGTACTGTCACCGACTCCTGGACCACAGACTCCCTGTCACCCTTACATAACTCTGGACTGCTAACTATTCCCTCTTTCCCTTTGCTGACATACCTACCTACCTCTCACTTTCTTCTCCTTTTCCTCTCGTTCCCTATTTGCAATGTTTTTGCATATCCTTGGATCTCTGATGTGTTTGACTTCTTTTGCTCCGACGGTCTCTCCATGGATGGGTGGATGGCCTTTCTCGCCTTGGTGGATACTATATGAATAGTTTTTTTTGTTTATTGTTTATACTATGCGTCCTCCATGTTGTTGGACGCCTCTATATGGCTATAAATTTTACTTTTATATCAGACCGGTTATAATTCCATAGAAATATTTTCTCTTCTTTTCCTATATTATACCATGCTGTATACTAGTGGTCACCCTCCTAATATGAATATTTTAAGTTAGAAAATGGAAAATTTGAGGTATGTTTCGAAACTGAGCCATTACCGCTCTGTGTTTCTCTACTTATATATTTCATATCATACAACTGCGGCTCTGTTTTTTCTGCTTTGTATACTATGTATTATGGTTTATGCTTTACCTCAATAAAACATATTTGGGGAAAAAAAAAAAAAAAAAAAAAGACGCACCAGAAGTTCTCCCATATTAATTATCTTGAATTTGCCATTTTATTGGGATCAAACCCATAAAAATTATTCAGTAAAGGCAGCTCACAATGTCTCAGATAAAACCAGATGTCATTAAAAGAGGATTGGTTCTGTCCTAAATTTTTTGGGGTAATGTCCAATGCGATGTGACCCGTTCTCTCACTGGCCATGCTCTTGTGAGCTTCAGTGCAGAGATTCTTAGTAGTGGAACTATCGCCTTTGGCCTGGTATGCATCTGTGGGTCACTCATCACCCTTGGGCCCACACCAGCAAGTTCTACAACTGCATACATCTTTACCTTGTCTAAGTGCCCACCATCCCCCCTGTCCTCCAACTCTGCTATAACATAGAAGACTCCACACACCAGAGCCCAACTTACCGCACCATGGGCCTAATTTGGCATGGAAAGGTCTTGTGGAAGCGTTCGCTTGCTGATGCCCTGTGAAGGGTGCGCATGCACAGAAGCCCCACTGCGCGTGCGTACTCTGTGAGATGCGACAGAATCTCTCTTGTGCGAATGCCACTGTCTGATTGCCAGGCAGAGGTGTTCGTGGGGTGGGAGGGCGCGTCGCGGCGGCGTTGGTGGGGCATGGTCCGGACAACACAGGCATGTCCGGACCATTTGCGGGGCAGGCTGTGGCAGTTGCGTGATGTAATCATGCATAAGGATCGCCGCTGTGCGATGCTTTCACATGTGTGCAGGGGGGGGGGGGGGGGCGTGGAGGCTGGACATGTGTGGGAGCTAAAGAAGTAAGACTGGAGCTCACAGATTGGAGAGGGACTAGAACTGACCATTTCCTGAAGACCTATCCTGGCCGGGATTATCGGCCTGATTCAGAGATGGATGCAGCCATGCGTCTGTATGCAGCGGCCGCGTCCATCTGCTCTGCTCACACCACAGTGCACGAGCCTTCTCCTTGAGGATGTGGCCGTTGGGAGGTGGGCATGGCAGGTCAAATGGGGGCGTTCCGGAAGAATTTGCGGGGCGGCTTCATGTCATCACACGCAGCCGCTCCGATTAAAAGAATGACGGCAGGCCACTTAACAGCCTTGCCAGGGGTAAACCTTAGTTCAATGCAGGGTTGGACTGGCCCACAGGGGTACAGGGTAAACCCCCAGGGGGCCCCCCACCTTCTCCTCCGGGGATCAAGTTCTAGACTATGCACTTGAGTTACACATATGTCTACACTACACAGGACTATAGTGTATTCACTACACAGCATTGCTGTTAGTATCATGCACTAGCAGTATTTACTATATATATATATATATATATATATATATATATATATATATTCATCAGGGGGCCCATGCACTCTCTAATGGCTAGCCAGAATCTCCAGAGTGGTTGACCACACCCCTTAGCATGGGCCCCTACTACTGCATTTCCCCGGTGGGCCCTTCATGCCCCAGTCCAACACTGGTTCAACGAGTCCGCAATTTAATTACAGCCGCATCGTGAGGCGGCCCCCAGCATAGGAGGAGATGCAGTGTATGCAGTGATCTGCCACCATCTGTGGATAAGGTCCTATAAGCAGGGTGCTGGAGATATGACTCTGCAGCATGGCCCCTGGCAGTAAGACATCGGAGCCACTGTGAGTATGGGATGCTCGTGAAATGGTCGCGCCGTGTCGCCGTTTCTGTCGGCACTCCCCCATTAACTCCACACACACTCCCTGACTGACGGTCACTTTGCGAATAAATCTTCTCTGCGACCGGCGTCACCATCGAGGCACATGCGCAGGGTGAGTTATGCGCAGTGGCACATCAACATAGCGCCTGATCCAGAGACGGAAGCAACGTCTGCGGCGCTCATGCTGTGTATACTGAGATCTGTAAACACGCCAGTTACTGCATGTCGTGTGTCGATCATACCGTGAAATATATATACAGGTTTATAGAGAGATAGATATTGTGTCATTCAGTATTGTCTTGGATTTTACTGACAATTACCAGAGCGCTCACGTCGGTACTGCATGTTCCTGTTGGTGTTTTTATGTAAACAATGCTGGGGAGAGTTCCCGGTACCAGCTGCTTCAGTCTCACAGCAGGTGGCATAGCTGGGGGCATCTTCAAACACCGAGTGCAAACCTGTGAGGCTTCAGCCCATTGTGAACGAGCCAAATGCTTCCTCGTGGATCCTCCCATAAACTAAAACAGGTTCTTCTGTGCTCTTCTAACCTAAACAATATATCGCTCCAATCCAAGTGTTTAATGCCCAGTGTTATGGAACCATGTACTCAGTTCTATAACTCCATACTCAGTTATATAACCTTGGGGCAGATGTATTAAGTCTGGAGAAGTGATAAGTGGAAGGTGCCAATCATTACGGATTTGAAAAATGACAGTTAGGAGATGATTGGCTGGTGCGTTATCACCTTCCACTTATCACTTCTTTATCACTTCTCCATGCTTAATACATCTGCCCCCCTGTCTGCAGTTATAGAACTCTGTCCTCGGTTATGGAACCCTATCCTCGGTTATGGAACCCTGTCCTCGGTTATGGAGCCCTGTCCTCGGTTATGGAACCCTGTCCTCGGTTATGGAGCCCTGTCCTCGGTTATGGAACCCTGTCCTCGGTTATGGGAACCCTGTCCTCGGTTATGGGTTATGGAACCCTGTCCTCGGTTATGGGAACCCTGTCCTCGGTTATGGGAACCCTGTCCTCGGTTATGGAACCCTGTCCTCGGTTATGGAACCCTGTCCTCGGTTATGGAGCCCTGTCCTCGGTTATGGAACCCTGTCCTCGGTTATGGGAACCCTGTCCTCGGTTATGGGAACCCTGTCCTCTGTTATGGAACCCTGTCCTCGGTTATGGAACCCTGTCCTCGGTTATGGAACCCTGTCCGCAGTTATGGAATCCTGACCACCGCTGTGATATGGCGTAATTTGCAGCAGCGGTGGGTGAAGCCGTAATGAAGCAATTCACTGTGAACAGCGTCACCAAGGCCCCAGACTAGCCACTGGAAAAGGTTGGTCCAGGAGAGCTCCACGAAATTCTGGAATCATGTATACATGTATTCCGTACTAAGAAGCCTATTTATCATACTAACAAATGCAGACAATCCCCCCCAAAACAGCTGTTTTCAGAAGATAGTTGCATTTTTATTATCAGAGGCCATTTACTAATGGGGCACTATGGAAGCATTGAAGGAAGGGTATGAGACTGTATTCTGACCATCCGTATATACAGCATAAAATGCGCAGTCATAAAAGCAGGTAATGTTCCTTCCACAACAATACCTTTTAGAACTAAGTCTAACCCCAGAGATGACATTAATGGATGCTGTCACATTCAGTCATCCACTTCATAAATGTCTGCATTCATCGTGTGGCCCCCACCTTTGGACCCCAGGCTGCGTTAGGCACGGTGCAAATGTCCCTGAGGGCCTTGGAACATTTTTACGTTGAGGCTTTTGTTGTTGTTGTGTCAGTCAGCTCTGCCATAGATATCAGTTTTGCTAAAGGCACTACAACTCTGGGGATATTTAGTCATGATGGCCGCACTCTTTGGAGACGGCCCTGACCATTTGGTGCCTTAGGCAAGATTAGCTTGTGTCCTTTTAATGACTTGGAGGCTGCCTGTAGTGCCTGCTGGGCACTCCTCTGCTCTGGGGCAGTGGCATCCTATGGCAAAGGCAGGTATGGCTTTAACATTGCTAATACTTTTGAGTAAAATTAGAACAATTTGCCACAGATGAGGTGAAATGATGCTGCCTCCTGTCAGGGAAGTCAGCCCTTCAAGGTTATGGGTATTTCCTGACTAGAGACCCGTGCCCACGTAACTCAGTGATGTCACCGGACTGGGGCAAGGAGGTAGAATTCACACCCATAGGGGGACATTTACTAAGCAGTCATAAAAGCGGCGAAGTGAGCCAGTGGAGAAGTTGCCCATGGCAACCAATCAGCAGCACTGAAGTAACATCTATAATTTGCATACCATAAAATGATACAGAGCTGCTGATTGGTTGATGGGGCAATTTCTCCACTGGCTCACTTCTCCGCTCTTATCACTGCTTAGTAAATGTTCCCCTTAGTCTTTCACTATTTCCCTCATAAGTGTTTTCTTATTATAACGTTCCTTCAGTCAAGTCTTATTTATCAAACTGGGGTAATTAATTCATCTTGTCCGACTGTGCTGAAAAGCTAATTACTTCACGTGTTATGGTAAGCAATATTGCTCAAAGCAAAATGACATGTAAACAAGGAATTTGCACAAATGACAGACAGGCTACGTGATCTCACAATTCCACAGACGTCTTCTAGAGAAAACGTTTCATTGTGACCTGTAATTAATTATTTAACGGCTGAGCGTGTGCAATGTATGTTTCTTTTTTTGTCCTTTTTTTCATCCAATTTGTGCATTTCTATGTTGCATTAGTTGCGCTGTAAGTAACTTTGCAGAGTTTTAGCAACAAAAGGGATATTCTTTTGGGTACATATTAGAACAGATATATGTATTATTTATTTTAGGTGCACTGCAGTACTTTTAGTTTTGTTCTTATGGTGTTGACATTGTGAACATTGGGGGTCATTCCGAGTTGATCGCTCGCTAGCAACTTTTTGCATCAGATAGTCGCCGCCTATGGGGGAGTGTATTTTCGCTTTGCAAGTGTGCAAACGCTTTTGCAGCCGAGCGGTACAAAAAAGTTTGTTGCAGTTTCTGAGTAGCTCTGGACTTACTCAGCCGCTGCGATCACTTCAGCCTGTCAGGTCCCGGAATTGGCGTCAGACACCCGCCCTGCAAACGCTTGGACACGCCTGTGTTTTCCCAAACACTCCCAGAAAACGGTCAGTTGACACCCACAAACGCCCTCTTCCTGTCAAACACCTTGCAATCGGCTTTGCGAATGGATTCTTCATTAACTCTATCGCCCAGCACCGATCCTCTTTGTTCCCGCATGCCACACCTGCGCATTGCGGCACATACGCATGAGCAGTTTTGACGAGTTTTAACCTGATCGCAGCGCTGCAAAGAGTTGCTAGCGAGCGATCAACTCGGAATGACCCCCATTGTAAACAGAGACGAAATGACTGCATACCCACATAAGCTGCCCGGTCTGCCAGTTAGCTGGGCTTACCTCCCGACAGTCTTGTGCAGGCAACGTTCTGGCTGTACGGAACAGCAAGAGAGTTCCTGCATATAGGAACTGTACCCCCAGAGCAGGACAGTTGGGACGTATGGCATTATATGGTGAACACAAGCAATACTGGAGAGAAATACTGTAGACTTTTAATACATTTTTCCAAAAAGGAGGGGGCGCAGAAAAAAGAATGGAGATAACATGGGGGGACGGGGAGACACAGGTAAATGTTACACAGGGCATACACAAAACAATAGACCAGGGGTGGGGAACCTCCGGCCCGCGGGCCGTATACGGCCCGTGAAGCCGTTTGGTCCGGCCCACCAGCTTGTGTCAGTGAGACACGCTGCCGCTCAGTCCGGCGGCAGCGTGTCTCAGCTGTCAGAACAGGGAGACAGGGAGGAGAGCGCGGCTGTCGAGTGGGAGCGGAGGCGTGTAGTACTTCAAACCAGCCGCTGGTCCGTGAGCCAATCAGAGCTCGCGGACCGGCAGCCAATCAGGAGCCGCGGCTGCCGGTCCGCGAGCTCTGATTGGCTCACGAACCGGCGGCTGGTTTGAAGTACTACACGCCACCGCTCCCACCCGACAGCCGCGCTCTCCTCCGTGTCCCACGGTAAGCAGCACGGAGGGGAGGGGGGAGGGCATCTGTATACCTGGCACTGTGGGGGCATCTGTATACCTGGCACTGTGGGGGCATCTGTATACCTGGCACTGTGGGGGCATCTGTATACCTGGCACTGTGGGGGGCATTTGTATACCTGGCCCTGTTGGGGCATCTGTATACCTGGCACTGTGGGGGCATTTGTATACCTGGCACTGTGGGGGCATCTGTATACCTGGCACTGTGGGGGGCATTTGTATACCTGGCACTGTGGGGGCATCTGTATACCTGGCACTGTGGGGACATCTCTATACCTGGCACTGTGAGGGGCATTTGTATACCTGGCACTGTGAGGGGCATCTGTATACCTGGCACTGTGGGGACATCTGTATACCTGGCACTGTGAGGGGCATTTGTATACCTGGCACTGTGAGGGGCATTTGTATACCTGGCACTGTGGGGGCATTTGTATACTTGGCACTGTGGGGGCAATTGTGGATCTGGCACCGCACTATTGGGGGCATAAGTGTATCACGTCCCATTTTAACTGGCCACACCGGCGCGCACACACAGTACCTCTATGGGGCAGACCTACTGGGGGGCAGGGTAAATTTTTAAGTTGAGAATTTTTGTACGGCCCCCGAAGGATTTTATAAATATCCAAATGGCCCTCGGTAGAAAAAAGGTTCCCCACCCCTGTTTTAGCAGGTACAGTACCTTTTTTTTATGGTCTGTACCGATTTTTGGCTCTCCAAACTTCCATTGAAAGTAATGGAAAAGGGGCGTGGCCATGCCTCCCTTACCTGTGGCCACGTCCCCTTTTCGAATTTGTACCGAGTTTTATGTGTAAAATGTTGAAGGGTATGCCGTGACAGTGGCTGCATTCCCAGACATGCAACGACTGCCACAGAGGCCATACACAGACGGTGACACTGCACATGCCACAGGACTGGTGCAAGCGATGGTGCGAGAGATGATGGTGTCTAAAGAATCACAGGCGTTATTACAGCGTGCAGAGAGGCTGACAGTGGGCATCTCAGTCTTCGCACACTCAGGCCTCTACACCAGGGGGACGGCTGAACAAGGATATGTCACAGCTATCGACTACTTTAGGCTAATTAACCAGGTAGATTGCAGTTCCCATTATTCTTAATGGAGACTGTAGTTTAGCTCTGAAAAGTGTCGCTTTTGGCCCCATTGGCTAACGTGTTTGCTGCTTTGTCCCTATAAACACATTCTTGCAGGAGAGGGATCTTCCAATCCCTATCAGGGAGACTCTATACCCTGTTGCGCCATTTATGCAAAATGGCGCTGCGCGTGTGTGACCTAATGGCCACATATGCGCATTGTCAGACATTGCAGTGAGGAGACAACGATGGTTATCCCTTCAGTGTAAGCTCTTTGTCTTCACTTTCTTATGCCCCTTTCACACCGCACAAATAACCCGGTATCCACCCGGCATATTGCTGGGTCAGCACGGGTCAGCGTGCGGTGTGAAAGCGCCATGTCGGAAATCCAGGGTCGCTTGACCCGACAATTCAACCCGGGAATAAAGCAGTGTTATACCCGGGTTGAATACCGGGTCAATGGCAGCGTAAACGGGCTCCCGGGTCGTTGTGACCTGGGACCCGTTCACTGCAACAGGGAGAGGCGGCGCAGAGATGATCTCATCTGCCAGTACCGCCTCCGCTGCCGGCTCCGCCCCCTGCTGCTATGGCAACCCACCCGGCATATTGCCAGGTCGGGGAAACCAGCAGCAGTGTCCAATGCCGGATCCCAACCGGGATGGACCCGTTTCCAATTCCTGGGTGGGATCCGGCATTGGCAGTGTGAAAGGGGTATTAGAGCTGCTATCCCATCACAAGGTGATTGATAAATAGCTACAAAGAAAGCCTTCCTTCTCACTGCAATATGCGGCTATAAGGGATGACACTTAGCTTGGCCCCTTCATATTTTTAAATACATCCACCTGAGGGGTATTACTGGTCCATTATAGTGGGGGAAATCTGTGTTGTTGTTTTGTTTATTCTCCCTTTAGAAGATGCAAAGCTTTGGAACCCCCGTAGCCAACGACCTCTGGGCCCACAAATCCATGACCATCCTTTTATACACATACTCAAGAACTATTCATATATGCAAAGGTGCTGGGCATGTGCCCACGGTGACGTGAATGGGGGTGCAGTGAGGCCCTGCCCCTTTTCCTGAGTCCCTGCCCCCTTCTTTGGGCGAGGGCGCCCACAGTCTTGCCTCCCCGCCATGCAAAGTTAGGAGGTATACATTAACTAAGGTACTACTATGGTCCAGAAAATGAACTAGAGCACTATTATGGGGCGTAAAATTGACAACTGCTGTGGAGAGGTGTTGCTATGGGGCCCACAAAGTTCTGGCTACGCCCCTGCCCGAGTCACTGGTTACTGTGGGTTTGAGTGTTTAGTAATGTTATAAACACCTCGAGTGATGGGCCTCATCTTGACCCAAGTTTCCTGCGCAGCAGGAGGAGGAGGTTCCGTCCTTGCCTTTGTCACTATGAAACCTTGGTCCTGAGGTTATAGTGTCCTCAGCGTTCTGTGTTCCGAGGACACTCACTGTCAGTGCTCTATCATACGGTTATCTCAGCTGTCAGCTGTGTCACTGTAATTGTGCCCTGTCATCCAGTGACATAGGAAGAGAGGATATGGTACTAGCCATCCTGTTGTGTGCTGCTGAGCCTTCACTTATACCGCAGCACTAAGTGCTATGTCAGTAATCATACATGTCCTTACACGAGGTGTGCGTCTTGTCCACCGGTTCCTGACACAGCAACGCCGTTGTCTCTCTCACGTCTCAAGTCGCTGGACAAGTACATGCACAGCCGTAGGAGAGCGCTATGGCGATTACATCTGTCTGCGGCGGATTCCATGCATTGTTTACTGAACGCTGGAGGCAGCTCAGGTGACCGTGACATTTTGATCTGTAGAACAATAGGAAAGAAGACTGGCAGTTATTATTACCTCTTATTTATACAGCGCACACGTATTACACAGCGCCGGAATAGTTCAGTCCTTCACGTCAGACCCTGTCTCAGTAGATCTTACACTCTATGGGTCTGATTCCGACTTGTATGGAATTGCGCAGTCGCAGGGAAGCGGCTGTGCAATTCCAAACAAAATTCCATCTCTTGTAGGAGATAGACGCCTCTTGGATGCATCTGCGAGATCTGAGTGCTGCCTTTGAGGACAGAGCATCGGATCACCATCGTTGTGATCATCGGTTGTGACTCGCAATGGTAGCAGGCTGCTGTCAGTCTACATAAGCTGAAGCTTACTCAGGCTGCCCGTAGGTTCCGGACAGCCGGGTCCTGGAAGTCTGCGTCCAATGAAAGTAAGAGAGGCTGTTCTGGGTGGCCAATGAAGCAATTTGCTCTAAATCGGGTCATCGTGGCCCCTCCCACTGCTTAACAATGCAGGTAACTGCGGCACTGTATAGCAGGGGCGGGGCTATGATAATTCAATCTTGTCATCATACCCTCTAGCCCGCCCACTTTCCTGCAACATGCCCTCCCTCGTGACCTCTGTGCTGAGAGGCAGCAGCACTAACCATTGTGCTTGCATGCTGCGCAGTTCTTTCTATGCCTGGTGGACCCATTATTGATACAAATTTTTTACTTTAGGGCAGTATGGATGGTGTAATGGTTAGCATTACTGCCTCACAGCACTGAGGTCATGGGTTCAATTCCCACCATGGCCCTAACTGTGTGGAGTTTGTATTTTCTTCCCGTACTTGCGTGGGTCTTTTCCTGGTACTCCGGTTTCCTCCCACAATCCAACAATATACTGGTAGGTGAATTGGCTCCCCACAAAATTAACCCTAGTGTATACATGTGGTAGAGAATATAGATTGTAAGCTCCACTGGGGCAGGGACTGATGTGAATGGGCAAATATTCTCTGTACAGCGCTGCAAAATATGTGTGCGCTATATAAATAACTGGTAATAAATAAATACAACTAAAGTCGGGGTCCCTTCTGTGTTCTCAAACGTGCAGTGAGTACTGATCCCCACACATGCGCCGTCTGTTCTGAATGAGAGCTCACAGGTCTTGCAAGATCTTGTGCACGCTCAGCTTGGGCCTGTCAGGTGCATTCTGTATTGCATCAGCCTAGTGCAGCCAGGACAAAGAAGTGAACTTACCGCAACACTTCATAATTCAGCGCTAAGACGTCCATCGCATCAATGCAGGATGTCTGAATGCTGAGAGAAGGGGCATTGTAATACATTGACCCCAAGCGTCAAGTAATGACATTGATAGCTGTCGTGTCCAGTGACAAGGCAGGAACTCTCATTTACATTGAAAGGAGAGGAAGAAGATGGATGCAGCAGCATGGTGATTTGAAAAGGCGAGGTCCGCTGTACTTTGTCAAGAGATTGTCACTTTAAATTACCGCTAGGAGAATTCTAAATTGATGGTTTAAAATCCCGACATAGTTTTTTATTTGTCTTTTATTATAATGTCAGTTTCCCTCCTGATTGCACATATGCCATTGTAGCTCCAACATATAGGGCTTAATTCCTGCTTGTACGCAATGGCCGATGTTCACGCAACGGATCAATTGTCAGCAATCTGCGTATGTGCTGTGTCAAGGTGCCGCTGCACTCTCGCAATGAAGATTTAGGGGTATATTCAATAAGAGTCAGGTCCATTCCGACATGCAGTTGTCGGAATGGACCCGACAACCCCTATTCAAAAGAGCGGCTAAATACCACTGTCGGATTTGGCCGCTCCCGTTGTCCTGTCCTGCTGCTGCTGTTAGCAGCAGGGGAGCTGTCAGCAGCGCCGGGGGAAGGGAGCTGTCTGCAGTGCCGGGAGGAGGGGATGTCTGCGGTGCCTGGGCGAAGGAGAGATGTCTGCTGAAGCTGCCGATCAACATGCATTCCGACAGAATTCCCCTTCCCCTTCCGACCTAAAACTGTCGGAAGCTGCCGTCTATCCGACAAGACGGCAGCTTCTGACAGTTATTGAATATACCCCTTAATCGCAAAGTGACTGACAGGAAGTGACCCTTTGGATGCGGTAACGGGTAGTGGTTGTAAAAACGCAGGCATTATACAGTAATTACTAAAATAATGGGCTTTGTCTAAATTAAGGGCTGTCTTCAAACAAAGCCGCAGTGTCATCGTCACAATGCTGCACAACGTTGCAGATCTTACTGAAGTTGAAAGTCTGTATTGTGTAAAACATAATAAACTGTAGAAACAGCTGCTATAGGAACCTGTTTCCTCATTGTCACGGTGAGAACCGCTAACTGCTGCTCATGCCGGTTATGTTCACTTCTGGGGGGTGACTCAGATGTGGTTGGAGCAATGCACAGATATGGTAATGCGCCTGGTATAAGTAGACGCCTCCTGTGTGCTTTTGTGATCCATTTATTGGATAATTCGTGACTCCCATCAGCCTCCATAGAGTCAGGCAAGTCGGCCGCCGAGGCTCCTACAAAAAGGCCAGGAAATTTCCGTCAGACACTGCTGCCTCCCCGCCTGAAAATGGCTGCAGACTGTCAATCAACTGACGTCTGCCGCTGTTCTGCTTCCAAGACATAGGACCCATACAGCACATGTGCAAAGTAGCGGATATCGGTACTTGGGGCCTGATTCAGCATGGATCGCAAAAGCAAAATCTTTCTCGAATGAACAAAACCATGTGCACTGCAGGTGGGGCAGATGTAACATGTGCAGAGAGAGTTAGATTTGGGTGGGGTGTGTTCACACTGAAATCTAAATTGCAGTGTAAAAATAAAGCATCCAGTATTTACCCTGCACAGAAACAATATAACCCAGCCAAATCTAACTCTCTCTGCACATGTTACATCCACCCCATCTGCAGTGCAACGTGGTTTTGCCCATTAGAGAAAGATTTTACTTTTGCAATCCATGCTGAATCGGGCCCTTTGCACATAATGAAGCAGAAACTATCTAATGTGACCAAACCAGGCTGGGCTTTTCCCTGACATGGTCACATCTGATGCAACCTGTTCGAAAGCTCACTGTCCGGCTGCTGGAAGATAATCTTCCAGCAGCTGCCACTCTCAGAGGGATCTCCCGACTTCTCTGCGTCCTTGTTCCCTCACCCTGTGCAGCAGATCACTGCTGAGGAAATGTAAATTAAATAGATCTCACCTTTCCAGGGAAGAAAAATAAAACCTCAATATATCTGTCACCAATTCTTGGGGGGCGGAGGGGAATCGATATTTTGCGAAAAAAAATTTTTTTATTAATTAGTCATGTTGGATATGTTTTAAATAGATGTTCTTATCCTAATTCAGTCATAAAATAACCCCAACAATTTCTGAGCAATTTAAAAAAAAATAAAAAATGTTTGGCCAGTTAAGTGGTTAAAGTGCTTATTCTGGATTCTGGAAGGGCAGTTATATTTTGCTGGTGACCAAACGAGGAATGATCCTGTGGACCAGTAGTGCTGGTATAATCTGGCTGTGGTGGAACCCTCCCCGGCATAGTTATGCTTCACAGTGCTTTCTGGCAGCCGTAGTTTAATCATCCAACTGTTCAAAAAATTTAACGAATTTCCTGTTTGTTACTCGTGTTTTTTTTTTTATCTCCAGGAAACAAAAACGTGTCATAAGTCACATGACAGGGCAGTCCGGTGGCATTTAATGTAACGTTTCTGTCCATTCTGGTGCTAATTTATATTATACTCACACATATATGTGAAAAAGATTCTATACCTCGGTCGAGAAAGTCCACCTGGTTTACCCCAGCATCAGATTGGGGCATTAATGACCCACAAAGCAATATAATGTTTGAAGCCTACAGCTATGTTGAAATGAAGATCAGTTATCCAGCTCACAACTCTAAATGCTTGTCAGGCCAACCTAAAGTCCCATACACTAGAACGATATGTCTGAAGGCTGAAGTCGGGGCGATTTTCCTTGAACTCTCCAGGGAGCTTCCCGGGAGTGGTTCCATACGATTCCAAACGATTTGGTACATTTTGCACGCGATATATTGTATGCAATCCCAGCCATGCCTGCGGGAACTGACACATCACAAGTGCAGCACTAACGATCTAGGGGAGCCGATCCGACGCTTACGGGAACGCGCATCGGAGCGAATTGGATACACAGCCAAAATGCCTGATTTCACCCAATATATCGTCCCGAATTCCCGAATTGGGCTGAAATCGGGCATTATCATTCTAGTGTATGGGTCCCTTAAGTTTAGGGCCTAATTGTGGATACACTGGACAGTTAAATAACCACTATTAACCTTCGTGCATCATCCCATGCTCTCTCTCTCTCTCTCTCTCTCTCTCTCTCTCTCTCTCTCTCTCTCTCTCGTGGAGAACCTCAAGGTTCCTCTGGGGTGTCTTTGGGAGAATTTGTCCCTTCATAGTTATAAAGGTATTTTCGGAAATAAAGCTCTGTGGGAAGGCCAATCTGGGTAGTTTTGCTAAGTACTTGCTATCCTAAAATAGACCTTTATTTTGTAACAAGGCCACTTGTTGGCTTCTGCCTAAATTATGAACTATAGTATGATGCATACCTTCAGTAACCATACTTAGGATCAGCTATATATTTATAAAATTCTCACAATGGTCCCAGCTCGGTTGGGAGCTGTGGGGGTTGATATTCAGCAGAGTTCCAGAATTGCGAGTACAGGGAACGGAGGCCAAGAAGCTCTGCCCACTGGCCACTGTATTCTGGTGAAGTAATACACTTGGCAGAGGACTAACTGCATTAGTTGTGCTGCTATGTAATACCTCTGTCCAGTCCACTGTCAGATGGTGCACTTACATAGAATCTCTATGCGCACCCTTGGTCTCAAACCTGAACACATAAATCTGGAGACGCTGTTGAAGATTCTCTGGAAAAGTGAAAGAACCCAAACGAGAAGGTTTTGGGATGAATAATTAAGTCTAGGAAGTATATTTAGTCGTGCAGCCCATCCAGGAGACATAAATATTATTCCATTCTTATAATCTCAGCAAGTGGAGGACAATTTGCCCCAAAGAGCTGGTTGCATATTTTGGTCAGGTGGACACTCAGATCTTATTATATTGCCAGTGAAATGTACATTTATTTTGATGCGTTTAAGCTTTCCCACAGCTAAGTTCAGACGGAGAATTTCTGATTGATCAGAACTGATTGGAAGGTTGAACAATTCCACGCAAAGCCGCAGCTCTTTATACAGGGAGGGAAGAGTCACACTGGATCATGAAGATACCACCATGCCTAATACGTCCAGTACACAATGTTATAATAATATATGATCAGTGCTTTGTGGGTGTGGCCAGTGCCATGTGGGCGTGCCCATGTGGGTGACTGTCATCACTGTGTTGTCATGCTGATTGGCCTGTTTTTATGTAGATGCCTGGAGCTGTAGTTCCTGCACCTCATTGCTAATCTTGCCCTGCTAGAGGACTTTGCACAGTACAGGCGTGTGCGAAGTGTCCCTTGGGGACAATGGCGATCCTCCTTCCACCCATTCAGCCATCTGCTGCTTATGAAACTCTGCTGGGGGAATACCATTTATTCAAATACGGGACCACATCAACAATATAGAAAAACATTGTGTTTCCGGTGTATGACTGCTCTTTATATTCAGAGAAGGTGAGGTTTGGTTTCAGGTCCGTTCCCTGCTAATCTTCATCAGTCAGGAGTCACCGGAGAAGTCGTTATATAACATATTGAGAATATATACCAGTATAATCAGTACAGGGATGTAACCTGTTCTCATAACAACCGCTAGTCCCATTACAGCTCTTGAAAATGTCCTTATTGGTCTATAATGGCATCACATGACCACCGTTGGTCTATAATGGCATCACATGACCACCACAGCAAACAGGGTTAGGGTCAACAAATGTGGAACTGACCTACCAATACTACTAACAACCCCATACTCCTAAAACTAAAGCTGGTTACACACTGGACAATATATTGGCCGTTCAAGCAAATGATTGGTATATTGAGAGCCCATCGGCGGGTGTGTACTCCTGATATATCTGTGAACAGAGGCGTAGCTAGGTGCCATGTTGCCCGGAGCAAGGGCATGTTTCGGTGCCCCCTCTCCTATACTGAATTGGGTGCATGTTACATCTGAAAAGAAAAAATATTGAAAAACCCAAAATTGGTGACAGGGCCGGTTCTAGACCTTGTGGATCTCAGGGTGAAAGTTTATTTTGGGCGCCCGTCGTGTTTAAAACAGGGACAGTGAGCGCCAAAGGAGCACAACAAAAATATAGGGGAGGTTATACCATAGTAGAGCCACTTATACATGTTACTCTGCAGCTTCTTATGCAGAGAGAGGTGCTGCAACAGCAGCCTGGGGCAGAGACGGGTGCTGCAGCCCCCGAGGCAGAAAGAGGTGCTGCAGCAGCCGGCGGAGAGAAAGGTGCTGGGGCAGAATGAGGTGCTGCAGCAGCTGGAACAGAGAGAGATGCTGCAATAGCTGGCACAAAGAGAAGTGCTGCAGCAGCCTGGGCAGAGAGAGGTGCTGCAGCAGGCGGGGCAGAGAGTGGTGTAGCAGGACAGGAGTAACCCTGCTGCACAGCTACAAGCAGACAGTGAGACATATAAGGATGGCAGCAGAGCTCCGGCATGTGTTGGCTGTCGGTGTCTCCTGCTGACTCCTCTGACCTGCCTAGTCTCCGAGTCCGAGTCAGTGTGGTATAGCGGGCAGAAGGAGGGGGTGAGCAGGCGGCGGTGCGCCCTCTAACTTTTACGGCACCCGGAGCTTGCGCTCCTCTGGAGTCACCCTCGCTACACCTCTGTCTGTGAATAATATCCTTTACAGACATATTGCACCGGCTGTGCAGAGCAGCAGTTGGCCGATATATCTGCAGATATATTGAGACATCTGGCTGTGTGTACTGTCCACTGTCTGCCCGAACACTTACTGCAGGGGGCTGATGTCATAGCTGGGCCCGCCCAGCTGGGGATCCTGACCGACACATTGAGTTTCCGATTGGTAAGTACCTTGAGCGGCCGCTCAGTCGGCACAACGGCGGGTTTGTACCCCTAACACTCATGTTAATACATGAGTAATGTTAATAGATATTTAAGTCCTGTGAATATCTATATACTTACAATCAGTGAGTTTTGATGTCATCGCTTGAGCGTTCATTGGGAAAACTTGTGTATTATCTTATTTATTAACGGTTTCTTATATAGCGCAGCTAATTCCATTGCGCTTTACAATTGGAAACTACAGTGATAAAACAAAACTGGGTAATAACAGTCATAGAGGAAGGAGGGCCCTGCTCGCAAGCTTACACTCTATAGGGAAATAGGCATTGATACACAGGGATAGGTGTTATTTATTGCATAATGGTCCTGCCAGATTGCAAAGGTTCTTGGTGGGCTGTATGGGTTTGGTACGTTTCACTGGCGTTCTGGATGCCGGCGGTCATAAGACCGTCTGTGAGAACCTGATGGAGAAGATCCCGACAGGGGTTTGGTAGTATACTTACCTTCCCCATCAACCCACCCCCAACCCTCCCTCCATGCAGTCTTTACCTAACCCCAACCTCCCCCGTCCCGCAGCCTAACCCTCCACCGGTGGTGCCTAAACCTAACCCCCTCCCCGCAGCCTAACCCTCCACCGGTGGTGCCTAAACCTAACCTCCTCCGTGCAGACTAACCCTCCACCGGTGGTGCCTAAACCTAACCTCCTCCCCGCAGCCTAACCCTCCACCAGTGGCGCCTAACCTCCTCCATGCAGCCTAACCTTCCACCGGTGGCGCCTAAACCTAACCTCCTCCGCGCAGCCTAACCCTCCACCGGTGGTGCCTAAACCTGACCCCCTACCTGCAGCCTATCCCTCCTGGGTGGGGCCTAACTCTAGCAGTCCACGGCATACTTCCAATCGGGATTTCAACTGCTGGCATCCCGACCGCCGCTGAATTATCCCGGCTGTATGATATGGTCACACAGCAATGTCGGACAAGGGTCAGGAGGATGGGCAGTGAAGAAAGACAAAATATGTGAAGCTATGTGGGTACTGAGGGGATGTAATTTGATGGGCAGTTCTGGAATTTGATAAGCTTGCCTGCTCTCTGCAATGACACAAGCACACCCTTACTGTCTTCTTTCTATGCAACGCTGTCCTCCCCTGTTCCGCCTCTCCAGCTGCAGGCGTGCACAAGTGCCAGAATCATGCAAGTCGCCGCAGGTCTGTGTCCGCAATTTCACACAGGATAATCGGCGTATGCATTCGTCCCTACGCTGCTCCATAGCTGCTTGTTAGGCAAAAATGTAAGTTAAACAACTGCACCACAAAACATCATACTAAATACACTACTAAATTAAATTGGGTATGGATCACAGGGTCATCCCTAATTATGGGTAAACAGTCATTAGGTCGACCACTATTGGTCGACATGGCAAATGTTGACATGATGAAAATATCGACTTGGTCAAAAGGTCGACACTGGAAAAGGTCGACACACAAAAAAATTGACTCAACATTTTTTTATTTTTCATTTTTATGGTGTTGTTTTCACCGTCACAGCACATGAAACCCCAATTAGTGTACTGTGTCCCCTCACATGGCTCGCTGGATGGTGAAGTATGAAAAAATAAAAATAAATAAAAAAGCTGTGTTGACTACGTGTGTCGACCATTTCCACCTGTTGACCTTTTGTTCCTGTTGACCATAAGCAATGTCGACCTTTTACATGTCGACCCTTAAAGATAACTCTATTTATTATAATTTCACGTGATCAGCTAGTGTACGGTTTTATACTGTCGTCAGTGTTTTTGAGCCAGCAGTTGTCTCCGTCGTGTGTCTGGGGCGCACTCGTAGGTGGACTCTATTACCGGCGTGACTGCGCCTTTGTACACAGCAGAACTGGGAAACGAATGACGCAGCGGCTGTCCTTTTGTACTCTGGCGCCCACCAGCAGCTGCTCCAAATGTCCGTCGCCACTAAGCCTCCTGGGAAAGTGAACCTGCGTGCAAAGACGCAGTCGCTGCCTGCGACACGCCCACAAAACATCGGCCGACTGCGCAAACGTCAGCATTGCCTCCAGCACTGAATCAGGCCCTCCGCAGGATAATTCAGTAGCAATAACATGTTTACCTCAGAGCTACAGCGTGTTTTCAATCTCTAGCTGTTTAGATGGTCACTTTGATATTCTGGAAAAGTTTGTGCTTCTCTCCGTGTTATGTAGAAAACTTTTTCAGTTTTAATCACCTCCCCCCCCCCCTTCCTGGCCCTCTTTCTTTCTGAGAACTCTGTCACGTGATTTAAAAGAAATCTTAAGAGCTATTTCCAGAATCCTGTTGCCAGGCAGGTTCCCCTCCCAGACAGCCAATCACGTCTCCCCATGGGTGTGGTTTTGGCTTAAAACAAAAAGTTTCATTTTTTGTCCGCGAATTAATTTAGACGTTCACTGTGACATGTGTACTGCAAACACTTCAGTGTGTTGCCCCATCAGCTCCCCCGCTGGCACGGTGATATGGGCTTCCTCTCTGTATGTTGCAGTGTGCGGAGGTGCCTTTGTCAGCTTGCAACATGTGGGGCTTGCTAACTACTGATAGCAAAAGTACTTATCATCTGGGGCCGTGCACAGGAAAACAAAGCGCACAGCTGTGCTTAAGTCAGTCAGTCAGTCAGTCAGTCAGTCAGTCAGACAGACAGTTGTGCCATGGAGGTAAATACTTATAAAGAGTCTTACTGGCTATGGGACCGATTCAGACCGGATTACTGTTGTGCAAATTCGCCAGCGGGCGATTATCCAATGACTGTGTATGCACCGCAAAGCGCAGGCGCATCGCCAAACAGTGGCAGGATGGTGCGAAGATTTTGATCGCAAGGTGATTGACATGAAGAGATTTTGAGCTCAAAGTTGGTCACGTTTGGCGTTTTAAGCTACTTTGAGCTCAAACTTGGCCAGTGTGTATGGCCGGCCGATGAGTGGTGAGCGCTGATGCGTGTTCCCGCATCATCGCTGGCCGCCGCCGTCCGTCGTGCTGTTTGAACGGGCGAGTGAACCACTTTCCACAGACTCCTACTGTGGAAAGTAGTTCACCCCTGTGATCATTGCTGGGCACAGGGAAAATCGCTCAGTGTGTATGCACTGAGCTATTTTCCTGTCAGCGATTGTTCACGATCATCGCTGTGCATACACGCTGTGCAAAAACGCCACGTGTGTCTGCACCTTTACACAGACTCACATTTATACGGACTCACTATGGCAGACAGACATTCTCACTGTAGTCTGACTTAGAGATAATGACTCGCAGTGTCAGTGATATTTGAGGAAGCAATGAAGTGTTGCAATGATGACTTCCTGTTTCTTGGTCCTGACATTCGGGAACTGCTGCAGCCACAACTGTGACTCATGGTCAAGACTGGGGTCTAGTTAACATCTTTCAAAACTGCACCCCAATAACTAACATCTCTTATCACCGTGGATGGTCTTCAGTATGGCGCCGGTATGCTGGTCCCTGGGATCCCAGCCGCCGGCCACTCATAAAACACCCATCACCGTTATTTGCACTGATAAAGGAAGTAGTTTAGTTCCAATTTACCATTTGACTCCTGCACCAATAAGGCTAAGCAGCTGTCCAAGCCAATGCTAATGCCTGTTTGGCTGCTGGCTTCTGATTCGGCAGAGGAACTACATATACGCCTGAAGAAGATCTGGAAGGAGAGTTCACTCTTTGCTCTCCTAGAGCGCTCTCTATACCGCCGCCGGAATCCCGACCGCCGGCATACCACCGCAGGGATCCTGACCGCCGGCATACCGACAGCTGGGTGAGCGCAAATGAGCCCCTTGCGGGCTTGCTGCGCTCGCCACACTGCGGGCACGGTGGCGTGCGCATTATTCTCCCTCCAGGGGGGTCGTGGACCTCCAAGAGGGAGAATAGTTGTCGGATTTCCGGGTGTCGGGATTCCGGCGCCGGTATACTGAGTGCCGGGATCCCAACAGCCGGCATACTGAATACCACCCCTCTCTATAGGCTGTTCTGACACAGATAAGTTACAAAAACTTGGGGGCGTGCCACGAGTCAGGAAGGCGTGGACTTGCGGCACGCCTCCATTTCTGTGGAGACTGGAGGGGAGGCAGGGGACCGAGCCGTGCATACTCCACAGTGAGATAATGCAGCTGGACGTCGTCAGGTAAACTCTCCTCAAAACTGGCATTTGGAGAGTTTCTGGTTTGGATGTACTTTATATATAGTCGCCGACCTCTACTCCTGCTTTGCCTGCTAGCTCAGTCTCTGGCTCCCCCAGAATGAGCATGAGGAGCTTTTACAAACTTCTCCCTTTGTGTCTGCTTTATATGTAGGTCATCACAGCAGCTGGTATAATATACAGTGTGTTTGGGTTTTTTCCTGTCGGGAGCCAGTGTTTTTTTTTCCTGTTGGGGGCCAATGTGTTTTATTGTTTTCTGTAATATAAGGCAGTCCTGTCCACTCCCCACCTACCATAAAAATAAATCTTATAGTGTATCTCGCCTAGGGCCCATTGATATCTAAATCCAGCTCTACCACCAGCGGGGATATTTCTACCTCAGCAAGAGGACGCTCTGCTTCTGCCTTTCTCACTTGTTTTCCAACTTAATGAACCGGATTTGAGGGGATTATTTAACCTCAGTTAACTAAACCTAATCCAGCCCCGGTTATTGCAAATAATTGTAAATGTTGTGTGAAATGCAGAAAACAGAATATTACTTCTCTGTGAAAAGGAACCAGGTTGCTGTGTGCACGTCTATAGACCCTCTGGCGATGATTCTGAGGTGAACATTACATAGGGGTCTATTTATCATTACCCGGGCCCAAGCTTGTTGACAAGCCGCGCATAGTATATTTTTTATTTCTTCCAGAGGGGCGTGGTCACGCCTACCGGATTTGGTCATGCCCCCCCCCAAGCACCGTTCAGCTCCCAGCAGCCCTACATGCGACCTGTCACAGAAGAACTTTGGTGTTATATATTAGGCAGCTCCAAATACATACGTTACTGAATAGTGTTATGCGCTTACATGAACTTGCCTGGCCTTAGTAAATAAGCTACTTTGTGCGATTGCTGCACTTTTTTTATTTTTGTAATACATGTGCTTTTTTCTTTTATTTTATAAATGTCCCTCATTGTGCCTCTCAGCGCTAGTGCTGTGCATGAATTACTTTCCCCTTAGCTTGTACATTATGTCTCAGTCACATGTTTTGTTGTGAAATTCCAGCTTCGGTCAGTTCTGCCAGAAATTCAGGAAAAGCAGTCAACAGCAGAAAATAATGCTGTGTTTTTGCAAACTGTGACCCCTGTGCTTGTGGAAAGGTGAATGCACTGACATGGAACCGGAGACATATTATGATACTGTCCCTGCTGAGAGGGTGATATATGGTGGCACAGCTGTTTCTGTGATGTCATCTTCTCTGGGCCCACATCTAAGATTAATGGTTTCATTGCTGAAGGAGCAACTCTAGTATGAGGGGTGTTTCCATTCATTAAATTACTGTCCCCCTTCAACAGGACAGGTCTATGCTCTAGGACGGAAATCCCATGTTCATCTTAAGCTAAAAAAAACAGACAACTCATATTATCCGTGATTGTTTCATTTGAATTGAGGTCACATGCCAAGCAAACTCCGAAAACTTTCAGTCTACGCGTCGCTATGAGCTCCTAATAATGAATTACATAATTAGTGATGATGAATAGGCCCCAAACAACCAATTGATTTATGTGATAATTATTGTGCTGCACCAGCTTGGTAGGTAGCTTACTACACTTACTTTCTTCTTGATCTACACCCTCCTCTCTCTCAGGTTGTCTTCTGTCCTCTGACAGGAAACTTTACAACATCATTACATCACATCTGCTTCCTGTCCGGAACACGTGCTAGCAGGGGGCAGGGATCCAGGCACCTCTTTAAGTACGCAGGAGGGAGTGTTTTCATCTCACCGCAGGGAGTGCTGCCATCTCAACGCAGGGAGTGCTGCCATCTCAACGCAGGGAGTGCTGCCATCTCACCGCAGGGAGTGCTGCCATCTCAACGCAGGGAGTGCTGCCGTATCACCGCTGCCATATCACCGCAGGGTCGCTGCCATATCACAGCAGAGAGTGCTGCCCTCTCACAGCAGGGAGTGCTGCCGTATCACCGTTGCCATATCACAGCAGGGAGTGCTGCCCTCTCACCGCAGGGAGTGCTGCTGTATCACAGCAGGGAGTGCTGCCCGCTCACGTCAGGGAGTGCTGCCCGCTCACGTCAGGGAGTGCTGCCCTCTCACCAAAGGGAGTGCTGCTGTATCACAGCAGGTAGTGCTGCCCTCTCACCAAAGGGAGTGCTGCCATCTCACCACAGGGAGAGCTGCCATCTCACAGTGTAGGGATCTGCAGCACTACGGGCATGATACAGAGGTGGGCGCTAATGCACCCAGGACTGTATCTTTATGTTAATGCAAATCGCACCATCGGACGCACATTGGTCGCACAAGCGGACATCAGAGAAATGCCAAGACTGCTCAAAATGTCTGTCGGAACACGATCGCTGGTGCCAGGTGCAATTCCAAAATAACAACACCGTCACTGGCCCCACAACATCCACATCACGCCTGCGTCTAGCTAGCCACCCCCGTTACCACCCAGGAACACCCACTGAAATGGTCTCTCTCTGCATCCTGGGGAATTAAACGAAATCTATGTGTCTACTGAACACCGCAGGAGATTGGGCGATTGTGCCAGTGGAGAATGGGCTTAATAAGAGGGATATCTGTTTAGTTGCTTAAGAAACATGTGGATCTTCTGGGACACGTAGTTCAACTCCTGCTGAAACGCTGCAGGATAGTTATCGCTGGTTTAGAAAAACAATTTTGCACAATATGTTTTTCTGATAAACAATTTTTAATTTTTTAACTGTGACTCCAGACTCCAAAGGTGAGGCAAAGCGAGACCTCAGGGAGCAGTCTGCAGAAAACACAAATACATCTACAGGTCATATTTAAGCTACTTGCAGAAAACAGTAAACAGGGTCTTTTCAGTTCACTCTCCAATAATAAACCTTCTGGTATTAAGGTGTGAACGCGAGAGAGCTCAGGGCCTAATCTAGAGATGTATGTTGTAAATGTGATATTTACGTCCATCTCCGATGTTTGCAGATCTGGTTCTGCAGCGTCAGTCACAGAGCCCCTAACCTGCAGCGTGATTAACATACTGCTGGCATTTCGGCGTGGTGACATTATGCATTCCAGAAAGCCAGGGCAGCCACCGGGGGGGGACTGTGGGGACTAGTGTCCCGGGCCCTTACAGAGAGGGGGACCTCTGGCTCCTACCGTCAATACCTTTTGAAACAACAGGCTGATGTGCAGGGAGGACTTCTTAAAACAAGCCTTTCCAGTGCGTCAGCTCTCTGTGAACCATTCATGTAGGTCCGCAATGCTCCACCTGTACGTAACGTCACAATATACGAGTGTGGCATAATTATTTTTTTCTTTTTCTTTTTAGGGGGGAGGGGCCCTGCAGAAAGCGTGGGATTGTCAGAAGCAGCTTTATTGGCTCCGGTAGCGTGATTTCATTGGACATACAGAGTAACCTGTCCTGGGGGTTACTCAGGATGTATGATGGCCACGCAGTTGATTCAATGACTGTATCTTCGGACTCAGTAGTGGATCAGCCGGCAGTGGGTTTCTTTTAACTGAAGATGCTTCCTGTGGTATTAGCATATTTTAGCACAGCCGCTGTGCATTAGTGCCCATCTCTGAATCAGGATCTCGGATCACTGCGTTCTTCCTCTTCTGTATATCTAGCTTATTATATAGGATACATAGCCCCTCTATATCGGACAGACTTCTGATTCTCCAGTCATGCAGGGCAGGCATTACAGTAGTCAGGGCCATGACTAGTGGTGGGCAAGTGATGTGGCCGCACAGGGCACAGGTGGCGGCACCGTTACTGCTGACTCATGGCATCTGAATTTGGGTTCCAGGGTGTCTGGTATGGCATCCTGCAGCCAGTAGAACCAATGCAGAGCCATGCAGTGTATTTAGGCCCTGCTACGACCCAGTTCCAAAATTCTTTTAATCTGACATATGGTTTAAAACCATCAGTAAATTTACAGACAGTCCATTAAAAATATTTGTGATACACATTACTGAATAGGCTCTCAAACTCGGTCCTCAGGACCCTGGACAGGTTATGTTTCCAAGGTCACCCAGCAGGAGCACAGGTGTACTCATTACTCACTGACACATTTTCCAGGTCACCCAGCAGGAGCACAGGTGTACTCATTACTCATTGACACATTTCCCAGGTCACCCAGCAGGTGCACAGGTGTACTCATTACTCACTGACACATTTTCCAGGTCACCCAGCAGGGGCACAGGTGTACTCATTACTCACTGACACATTTCTCAGGTCACCCAGCAGGGGCACAGGTGTACTCATTACTCACTAATACTTTTCCCTGGTCACCCAGCAGGTGCACAGGTGTACTCATTACTCACTGACACATTTACCAGGTCACCCAGCAGGTGCACAGGTGCACTCATTACTCGCTTATACATTTTCCAGGTCACCCAGCAGGTGCACAGGTGCACTTATTACTCACTGACACATTTCCCAGGTCACTTAGCAGGGGCACAGGTGTACTCATTACTCACTGACACATTTCTCAGGTCACCCAGCAGATGCACAGGTGTACTCATTACTCACTGACACATTTCCCAGGTCACCCAGCAGGTGCACAGGTGTACTCATTCCTCACAGACACATTTCCTAGGTCACACATCAGGTGCACAGGTGTACTCATTCCTCACAGACACATTTCCCAGGTTACCCAGCAGGAGCATAGGTGTACTCATTCGGCACTGATACATTTCCCAGGTCACCCAGCAGGATCACAGGTGTACTCATTACTCACTGACACTTTTCCCAGGTCACCCAGCAGGTGCACAGGTGTACTCATTACTCACTGACACATTTCCAAGGTCACCCAGCAGGTGCACAGGTGTACACATTACTCACTGACACGTTTCCCAGGTCACCCAGCAGGAGCACAGGTGCACTCATTACTCACTGACACATTTCCCAGGTCACCCAGCAGCACAGGTGCACTCATTACTCAGCACAGGTACACTCATTACTCAGCAGCCTGATCAGCCTATTGATACCAGTCCCTGCCGATGCTTAGAAGGCCATAGTGATGGCCCCTGAAAATGATGGGTATGATTGGTATCACCGTGTGCCCCCTGTTTGCCTGCTCTGCTCCGGCAGTACTTTCTCCACTGCAGGTGACATAAGAATACATGAACAGTCAGTACACACACCAGTTGTCAGATAATGTCTGTAGAATTGGTGTAACCCTCTTAGACTTCTCATACGGTACATGTGACCCAATATATATATATATATATATATATATATATATATATATATTGACTTCTTGATAATTAAACTGTAATGACACTCATTTTCTTTTCCATTTCAACTGGGAAACACATGACATTATAATCTGTTGCCCTATACGCTGTATTTATAGCTCTCTAAATGTGCTCTATCCCTGCAATCAGCTACACACACACTTCTTGTGTCTTTCCATAGGGTCATTAACGCTTCAGACCTGGGTGGCATTAGTGATTTCACAGTCCGGCGTGGGCTGTCTCTGCAGTGACAAGTCAGATCATTATGGTTTAGCTGTGCAAACACAGTGAGAGGAATAACAGGATACATGCAGGAAGGAACTCATAAACAAGGCATATGCTGTCCGAGGATCTTATGACAGGCAGGTGTGTGAGGCAGAAAGAGGAGCTGGACTGGGGGTGGAGGACGTGGGCTACAGAGTCAGCCTGATAAATGACATTGTGGGTGTTTTTCCGTACATTAGTCCATCCCGGATCATTATTCATCTGCACATATCTTCCAAGTATTGTATCATTCACATGACTGGCCATCTAGCACACAGGTTCTCAAACTCAGTCCTCAGGACCCCACACAGTGCATGTTTTGCAGGTCTCCTCACAGAATCACAAATGAAATAATTAGCTCCACCTGTGGACCTCTTAAAATGTGTCAGTGAGTAATTAATACACCTGTGCACCTGCTGGGTTACCTGCAAAACATGCACTGTGTGGGGTCCTGAGGACCGAGTTTGAGAACCTGTGATCTAGCACAAACAGTGTTTGTTTGTATAGCACAGAGTATAATAGAGGCATATTGCGGGGTTACGGGGTAGGGAGCATATTTATCTACACTCCCAGAGAGAGTAGGCCGCATCCCGGATCTGTGCACCTGCGATGCAGTGCCGTGGTGCGCGCCATTGAACTACAGGGGGTAGGGCCGTGATGGCAACCATCAACCATCACTGTGCAACCATCAATGGTCTTGGGCAATGGAAAGTGTGTAGGGTTTTTTTCCCCCACCATCGATGGTGTGGCACTGATGTAGCACCAGCAATGGCGGCTCCCCATGTTGAGGAAAAATATCAGTGGTGGTGGTCCAATGGTCACGGACTGCGCATGCGCAGCATTCTGCCATCGATCACTAAACCACCTATGTCTTTTTTACCGATGGTTTAAACCCATCGTTGGTAAAGCCTTTGATCACTAAGGTACAGTAGGATCCATTTAATTGGACTTCTAATACATTTTGCACATTCCAAGCACCTATATCATACATCCCGACATTTCGGAGGGGGTAATTCAGGAATTGGGGACGAGCGGTACACCTTGTTGTATGTCACATTAGGGGCGTGGCTGCGCATCATATTCAGATTCGGTTGTAAATTTGCAAAATCGCAGATTGGCTGATTATTGGCCATCTGCACGTGCGCTGCGCGACCTGCCATTTGCTATTCTTCTGCAATTGATTATTGGCAGGATGCGATCGCAGGTTGATTGACAGACGGTCGGCTTCAGTGGGTGTGCACTTGGCGTTTGCAGGGAGTGGTTGAGAAAGCGCAGGCGTCTCATGGCCGTTTTCGGGGCATGCATCTGACGTCCGCTGTGATTGCTGCGACTTAAAACATGGCACCCGGTGCAACTGCATTCTCATTATTCTAAGTAGCCCTGGATCATCCGCAACAGTCAGTGGTACTCTATTTTTGCGATGCATTCACCGAATTACGAACGCATCGGTGGGCGGCTTGTTCTGTGCAGGGCGGACTTTTAACTTGTGTGTTTCTCAGTAGTTGCAGTTCTACTACAATCGCTGAACTACAAATGAACCTGAATAAGGGTTGTGGGTGTGCCCAGCTCTTCCTGAGATGCCCCCGGCTTGTCTCAGCACTGTTTGAATGCTGCGCACATTACTTGCGACTGACTGGCATAGCTGGGCTATTATGGAAAAGCAGGCACCACAGAGACCTGCGTAGGCGTAACTACAGATCACTTGCACCAGGGAAAATGCTGGTGTAAGTCGGCACTGATAACCATGATGCTTTTGACACCAAGGGTATGGATAAGGGTGGTCGGGCTCCAAAGATGCGTAGAACCCTGCATATGGGCGAACAGACGTCATTACAACCGACAGACCCTCTGTTGTGGACCTTGTTTTCTTTGCAGCACAGATGATCTTTGCAGACCCTTGTGTTCTCTTGCTCTGTGGAAAGTCTGATGCTGTCTTGTTTTTGGAACAGATGCTTCTGGCATGGTGCTGGGACCAGCAGGAGAAGCAGGAACTGGTAATCAGAGGAAGCTATGGCCATGTGTCCGAGAGACCGCCGAAGCTGTGCTGAAATAACTCAAAGACCAGATTACCCCCATATCATTCTGAAAACGTACCAAGACTGAAAATCAGAAAAAGCCTGAAACAGAGGCTTCTTGTGTCTTATCTCACTCCCAGCACTGTGGTGCTTAGCAACCAATGCTTTTCACTCACCGTAAGCTTAGCAACCAATCAGAAGTTCTTTATGCTCTATTCCTACTTGTGCTGCAGGAAGTAGATTTGCTTGTACATAATGAAGAAGAATGTATAGAGGAAGTGGACAAAAACATGAAACCTCAATATGAAGTCACATAGAAGGGTACCAGGCCACCACGTGTAGCGGGTGAGGCCTTAATGCACTGTGGCATTAAGTCTACTGATATCTGGAAGTGTGCAGGAGCCATGCAGTGCTATGGCCAATGGTAACATTCCAGAAGAACCCATCATTTCTTGATTGGGGCTCAGATCTGGTCTTTGGGAAGGCTCTGTGCATGGAGCAATGTCTTCCTGGAAGACACCTCTACTGTTAGGAAAGAAATGATGCAGCAGGAGGATCATTTCAGGGAAACTCTCCCACATCCCGCTAGCTGTCCTGTGAAGTGGATGGGACATGGGTCATGATAACGCGATTCTCTATGAATCTCTTCATCACAACCCCCAATTTTCCAAAGCCAGTGATCCCAGAAAGTCAAACAATTAGCCCTCTGATGTATTCCGGATCCCTCTCCGTCGGTCCCCTGGTGCCGCATGCGATGACTGACATCCGAGCATGCACATTGGCTGCAGGGAACTCAAAACTCAATCCGCTATCACACTGCTCCCAGATGTTCACCAGGACGGGCTGCTATCGGAGCCCGTCTCTCCCGGCAAGAGCTTATTTGTACATTTGCGTGAAAATATTCATTTTCACAATGCGAATTTACTAAAAAAAAATTCACATCCACATTTAAAATGAGATGTGACCCTAATTCCATCTAAACAGAATAGTTTCTTCCAAACACAAAGGTTGCTCCTTTGGACAGTCACTTGGGGAAATGAATGTTCTGCCCTGGAATGTCTAAGATCCAGGAACAATGTATCGTTTTGTATCTCAACCAAACATCAACACCCTATGGCTGCCCTACTGCTATCTACAGTAAACATGGGCGTACTGCTACCATTGTATCCTAACTTTAAAACGACTCCCATTATTGTCTATAAATATAATTGGCAAAGCTCCAGGAAACATTAATAGAAACATCAGTCTGTCGCTATTTTTGTTGGAGGTTGGAGAAGATGTCACCGTGTTGCTAAACGAAAGTTACTTTTGTAAAGAATTATACTTTGTGAGATAGAGAGAATCATACAGTTGGTATAGGACAGCATGCCTTCATTTAGTAATAGAATGTCACCCCAAATAATGGGTATTACAAGTTATGTGGGACAACGGGGGTCGTTCCGACCCGTTCGTACGCAGCCGTTCTTTGCTGTGGTACGAACGGTTCGGTACTGCGGCTGCGCGGCGCCCTCATTGCGCATGCGCATCGTTGCCCAGCGACGGCCGTCACCGGACAACGACGCCAGGACCGATGAAAGCGATCGCAGGCGCGATCGCAATAAGATTGACAGCGAGAAGGAGGATCGGGGCGTCTACTCACTGTTTCCCGGGCGTGGTAAGGCAAGCGCAGGCGTGTCCAGGCGCTTGGAGGGCGGATGTCTGACGTCACAACTGGGACCTTCATCGCCGGATCCGTCGCACTGGGTAGGTTACTGCAGGGCTGGTCTTGTTTTGCAGGAAACTTTTTTAGCATAGCCGGGCTGCACAAGCGACCACAGCCCTGCTATGCTAAAATACACTCCCCCATAGGCGGCGTCTAGTTGATCACACCAGCAGCAAAAAGTTGCTACGTGCGATCAACTCGGAATGACCCCCTATGTCATTAACACCTCTCCGATTTGCTATCTATTTTTGTAAACATGCGTACTTTCCCTGCTGGGGGTGCAAACTGTACAGGAACTGTTCTGGGGTCCGCACGCCCTATTCCAGCACTGGTGTAAATCATACTTGCCTACCTGACCCTCTCCATGAGGGAGAAAATGCTCTGTTCCTGGACTTTCCTGGTAATGTATGATTGCCATCACCTGTGGTGAAACACCTTTCTTATCAATTACCTAGCTCACCACAGGTGATGGCAATCATACATTACCGGGAAAGTCCAGGAACAGAGCATTTTCTCCCTCATGGAGAGGGTCAGGTAGGCAAGTATGGTGTAAATGATACGAATATTAGAAGCCATTTAGGAGTTGATAGTCCACACAGCTGAGTGCATTGCACATGTCATAATATATACGGAGGTGTTTTTATAATCTACAGTATTCAATGCTATAGGTAGTAATGCAGCACTGTGATCAGGGCCAGATTAAGCCAGGGGGGCCAGGGGCACACAAAACAGGGGGGCCCGGGGCAAAAGGGAGGGGTATTAGATTGTACATACCTCCCAAAATGACCCATTCCAGGAGGGACAAAATGATATGCTACTGAACTTCCCTCTTAATATTATGATGTTGGACTATTTAACTGATAAGAAAGGTGTTTCAACACAGTTGATTGCAATCATAAATTAAGAGGGAAGTCCAGGTAGAGAGCATTTTGTCCCCCCTGGAATGGGTCATGTTGGGAGGTATGGATCGTGTATATTAAATTTAAACAAATGGTGTATATTATATGTAAACTAATAGTGTAATAATGCCTGGGTACTGTTTATAGTTCCACCTTATTGAGAGACAACTATTTTATAAAGTTTTTTTGTAGTGGAACAAAGACAACTTAGACAAACTTAAAATACACATAGAAAAATAAAATCTCTAATTTATTTTGTCACATGCAAGAATAGCAGCAGCCTCTGTTCTACTTACACTCTGGGATAGTACTCAGAAGAACTACTTGGTTCTGCTACTGCACATGAGACAGAACTAGCGATGTCGATGTGCTCCGGCTGGGGGGCCCCCTGACAGAAGGGGGCCTGGGGTACTGTATCCCCTGCTGGCCCCCCTTAATCTGACTATGACTGATGTATACTGGATGGTTTAAAATGGCTTAGAACTCTATACTGGGCACCAGAACTGGATTCAGAACTATATGCTGGTCATCAATATGTGGTTCTGTATTGTATATGTTTGAAATGATGTGTGTGCAGGTGTTGATATTGCAGAGTTATATAGGCACACACCAGCGGATGCCTCAAACAATGGGCCTAATTCAGTAAGGATTGCAAGTGCAAAGCTGCGTGTCCCTAAACAGATCGCTCTTTCTATGAGATAGGATCATTTGTAGGTGTCAGCTGTGTGTCTAGCGTGTGGTCATGTTATAGAATTATCATGGGAGTGTTGTATGCGTGTAAGCCATTTTCCACATGCTGACGTAGATGGGACACCTGTCTACGGGTCTTTTGCGCCCAGCACCCACTTACACCTCGTAAGTACTGATACTAATGGCGGTTGCGGCTGTCATCCGCCTAAAAATTTATGGATTTTTGGCGTAGTCTTCAAGGGTTGGAAACCCTGGCGGGGTGCTTGGAAAAGGGGAGTGGGATCATCAAATGGGGTAAATTGTTTTATGTATGATATATATATATATATATATATATATATATACCACCTGTCTGGCACTGCAGAGCTCTGTAGCGATGATGCTGAAGTATGTGTATAGGGAGAAAGATTTAAACAATTTGCATAAAGTAACTAGCAAACAATCCAAAGCCATCCAACAGACAAATCATCTGCCCATCATTTGACCCACAAGTATAACTTTTGTCGACGATTTCAGCAGTCAAAGGAGGTCCAGTGACGACTGAGTGGCTGATTCCGACTTACATATATACAGTAAGTCCATCTTACGGATGACTTGCTATTTTATGCCTTGCACATTCTCTGTAGCTGCCTACATCTATGGGTGATTCAGTCATACTCACCTCTGTTGCTTCTTCACTTGTGGTTAAATGGGTGGTAATGGGAGGGTGTGTTGACGCAATTGCCGGCATGGCAGGGTTGTGCTTGTCAGAGGCCCATATAAAATCTCTTGCACCAAGGACAGAGCGGGTGCAAGTTCATACTGCTAATGATGACGGCTATCAAAGCAAGTATATGGAAAGGGGCACTGCTGCCGCATATATACGCACAGCCCAGCACATATCCGCATTTACTTAGGTGCGCTCGGTGCTAATTCTGGCTGACTGGATTATCTTGTGGATCTTCCAGGCTGGTTTCTGTGTTGGCTCAATAGAGGCCTTGAAAGCCTAGCTTCCCTTATTAGTCCCCGTCAAGAAGGGTTCCTGCTTCCAGTCACATACACAGATGTGGTGGGGGTAACGGGTACTTCCGTCAGTTGCTTCCAGTCAGCTGTGCTTCATATCTGTCTGCGGCTGGTTGAGTAATCCACAAAAAAACTAGATTTCTTCCTCAATTGCTGCATAGTACCTGCTCACTAAGCCGTTATATCTACAATCCATGACGACACAGTTTCTGTTTAACCTTTGTCACTCCAGGGGATGTAAAAACACCCTGAGAGAGAATCTACAGCCAACCGCTCACCTACAGTACAATGAGGCTTCATCTGATTGTCACTCTAGTCAACAATAAATCATTTTCTTGTTTATATATATATATATATATATATAGTGTATATATACATGCAACATACATAATAAAATGTCACGGTACTGTAATGTTCATCGCTTTGTGTTTTATGGATTTAGTATTGCTGCGTAAAGGTCACACTCGCCTACACCCCCGTGGTTGTGGACCGCTGGGTTGACAGTAACTAGGTCGGCAGTCATTAGGTCGACCACTATTGGTCGACAGTGACTAGGTTGACACATTAAATAAGTCGACACGGCCATTAGGTCGCCGTGGATAAGGTCGACATGAGTTTAAAAAAAAAATTAGGATGTCGTTTTCATCGTAAAGTGACCGGGTAACCCCAATTAGTGCGCTCGGCACAGGTTACTATTCCCAGTCGTAGTCCACGTGGATCATAAAGTATGAAAAAGTAAAAAAATAAATAATTGTTTTTGTCATTGAAAAACTTACGTCGACATATTCGTGTGTTGACCTTTGCCGTGTCGACATAGTGACCATGTTGACCTAATGACCTTGTCGACCTAAAGACCAAGACTAAGCGTGCCGCGCTATCTATTCTCCCTCCAGGGAGGTCGTGGACCCCCAAGAGGGAGAAAAGGTGTCGGTATGCCGGCTGTCGGGATTCTGGCGCCGGTATACTGTGCACCGGGATCCCGACAGCCGGCAAACTGAAGACCCCCCTTTTGCAGTGGGGGGTTGCACCTTAATAGCGCAAATTGGGTCATTATATGCTATTGTAGGTAAAGGTCCACTGTTTCTATAGCAACAGTTTCAAGCAGCCACTTTTATAATTTGGTTTACTCATTGAAGGGACACTAATGGGTATATTTACTATAAAATTTATTTAGGCATATTTAAAACAGACCAGAACCGAACCAGCATCCCCACAAAATTGACTACAGTGTTTCTATTCCAAATAGCTCATTTACTACAAGTAGATTTTGAGTTCCATTTTAAAATCGCTGGGTGATGTGATTTCTATTTGAAGTTCTAAATGTGTTCTATTCACCAAAAATCAACAAAAAAATAATAATTTGATTAAAAAAAATCATCCCAAAATAGCCAAAATTATACAAAATCATCCCTATTGGCCAAAACAGGTCACATGCACAAACGCCTTCATTTCTGGGCTAATTTGCATTTCTACGATTTCTTTAAATCATTGCTGTGCCTTTCAGTACCATGATTTATGCAGCCAGAGTGCCCCACGCGCTTCTCTCCTATGTTTTTTCATCATTTTGAGATTTCAGACAATTCTACATGATATAAAATCAGATAGAACTGTTTCTGATGACTTCTATTAAAAATGGTGATTTGGGGTAATTTTTTTATTTCTATTGATGCGAGGGATGGCCATCGGTGGGTTATAAATCGATGGTCACCATCGATGGTACCATTGATAGATAATCTCGATGGTGTAAAACCATCTGGAAGGGATCCATCAATGGTTTTACCCATCGATGGTCACACCTGTATTTCTGTATAATGAAATGCGGGCCAATCAGAGCCTGGAAGCATGGCTTGACGGGTGATAGGGGCGGGGATAAACTCTGTGCCCTGACACAGAGATTTAATAAAAACTAAAAATATTCAGTAGCATTGAACCATCGATGGCGGGAAACCATCTGGCTCTCCCCCATCAATGTATTCAAGTATTCAACATCGGTAATCGACCATCGATGATTTTGAATCATCTATGGTCGATGGCCATCCCTAGTTGATGCTCTATTTTCAAATTGACTGTTAGTAAATGGGCTTTTCATATTGATGTCTATGGGGAAGTACCAATGGTCTATTTGATGTTCTATTTGTGTGGGAAGTCGAATTTCTGGGGATTTTGAGTCGGTTTGGCCTTTAGTAAATACCTGATTGTAAAATGCACCACCAAATCACCTCAAAATGGACTGAAACTGAATATCGGGTTGCTGGGTTTATTTACAATCTACTATCTTCATGTACATGATATTGGAGGAGACCATGGAACCAGGGCCAGATTTGGCATATGAGCCTGGGGCTGACAATGATCCAGCGTCTATTGTGGGAAGTGGAGGAGGTGTAACCAGTGCTGTGTGGGTGTGGTCAGTGCTGTGTGGGTGTGACCAGTGCTGTGTGGGTGTGGTCAGTGCTGTGTGGGTGTGTTCCCACGTACATTTTCAGCCCAATATCTAATGAAATAAGTAAAATAAATAAAACTAGATATACCGCCCATGTGGCCCACTGGCGTGGTGATGGCCTGTTTTTATGTGGGGTCCTGTAGCTGCATATAGACATGTTGGCACCATTAAAAGTATTATCTTTTAGTTTTTAACAAACCTCAACCTACATCCACCACCTAGAGGTGTGGGAATAGTCCTAGCGCTCTTGGCACAATGCTAGTTTCTCTAGGGGGTACGACAGTCCCAAAAATGCTCTCAATATTGTATGGTGGTCACAAAAATGCTCCCAGTATTTATTATATGGAAGTCACAAAATGCTCTCAGTATTTATTGTATGACGGTTATAAAAATGCTCTGAATATTTATTGTACGGTAGTGCCAAAAATGCTCTCAGTATATATATATATATATATATCGTATGGCTCTCACAAAAATGCTCTGTGTATTTATTGTATGGCGATCACAAAAATGTTCTCAGTATTTATTTTATGGCAGTTACAAAAATGCTCTTGCTATTGTATGACGGTCAATAAAAACGTTATTGTTATTGCTATTATATAGCATTATTTTTTTTTTTTATCATTTATGTTGTTACTAAATCTAATAATCTAATATATTTTAAGAAGTCAAATTTGCATGTGAGCGGTTAGGTGGAGAGTATTGCGGGGAGCAGGGACGGTATTGTGTCGCTTTGCCTAGGGCACCTTGTAACCTTGCATACCTATGCACTTACAGGAAACGTCTGATCTGTCTTCTCTCTGTACACACGATAAAATGGTGATAGAAAGTAAACCCTGCTTCCTCACTGTAAGCAGCAATAAGCCCCAACTCAGGCCTTTCTTGGTGCAACGCCATATTTTCCTGCATACAGCAAGTATTATTCACAGGGGGATCTATCAAGGCACCTGAGCCTGAACTTCTGTAGTCCAAAGGTGCGCTCTATTACAGATATGTGTGCCTCATATCATATGTTTGTGATGAGTAGGAGTCTGTGGATTCAACACGATTGTCTTTAGCCAGGAGTGGCACCCATATCCTGCATCACCTGAAGTGACATAAAACACACACGCCAACATCACTAAACCTAGATTGCACTGAGCTGAGGTGAAGCATACTGTAGGCTAATAAAAGTGATACAGAAAACAAGTTTTACTGTACCTACCGAGCAGCCAGCCCTCTGGCATTTGTCCACTGTCGAAGTTCAGGAAGATGGCTGACTTGCACAGGATCCAGACATGATAGCCTGACCCTGGAAAGCCATCACAGAGAGGCAGAATAGCAATGATGCCGGGTGCCGTAAACCTCTGCCCTCCGCAGGGCATATCTAAAATGGCTGCAGGGTGTGCCCAAGGCCACTTGGTGCGGGGGCCCCACATTGCATACTCTGTACCTGTAACAGACTTACAGGTTCCATGCAGCAGGTCCCTCTCCCTATGTAAAAAGCCAACGGAATCATCTTTGGAAAGATGGCACAATACAGAGATGGTAAGGACTCAGTCACTATGCCAGAGCCTTTTCCTGTTTCTGTGCATGTGCCAACCTCCAAATATCACTGGGAAGATGGTACTCCAGCTGAAGGTAAGATCTGAGGGGGCTGCACACAGGATCTCATAGGTGATAATATGCCACTGGCCTTCAAATAAGTTACTGGGATATAATTGGTATCCTGGCGCTCTGGATCCCCGGCAGTCAGAATGCAAATGCCCGAATCCCGAACGTAAGTATAACAGGAGGGTTAGGGTTAGGCTGCGGGAGGAGGGTTTGCTTTAGGCTGCAGGCGGGAGGGTTAGGGTTAGGCTGTGGGAGGGGAGGTTTAGGGTTAGGCTGCGGGAGGGGAGAGTTAGGCTGCAGGGAGGGAGGTTAGGGTTAGGCCTTGGGGGGAGGTTAGGGTTAGGCTGTGGGGGAAGGTTTGGTTTAGGCTGCGGGGAAGGGTGCTTAGGGTTAGACTGTGGGGAGGGGTGGTTAGAGTTAGGCTGCGGGGGGAGTGTTTGGTTTAGGCTGCGGGGAAGGGTGCTTAGGGTTAGACTGTGGAGAGAGAGGTTAGGGTTAGGCTGCGGGGGAAGGTTTGGTTTAGGCTGTGGGGAGGAGAGGTTTGGTTTAGGCTGCAGGAAGGGGAGATTTGGTTTAGGCTGCAGGAAGGGGAGATTTAGTTTAGGCTGCGGGAAGGGGAGATTTGGTTTAGACTGTGGGGGAAGGTTTGGTTTAGGATGCTGGGAGGGGTGGTTAGGGTTAGGCTGCAGGAAGGGGAGATTTGGTTTAGGCTGCAGGAAGGGGAGATTTAGTTTAGGCTGCAGGAAGGGGAGATTTGGTTTAGGCTGTGGGAGGGTTAGGGTTAGGCTGCGGTAGGGGAGGGTTAGGGTTAGGCTGCGGTAGGGGAGGGTTAGGGTTAGGCTGCGGGCAGGGGAGGTTTAAGTTAGGCTACGAGGACTTTGGGTTTGGCTGCGGGGAGGGAGGGTTGGGATTAGCGTTGCCTGCCTCCTGCACCTCTGTTGGGATTTTGTGTATCCTGACTGCTGGTATCCTGACTGCTGGTAACCTGACTGCTGGTATCCTGACTGCTGGTATCCTGACTGCTGGTAACCTGACTGCTGGTATCCTGACTGCTGGTATCCTGACTGCTGGTAACCTGACTGCTGGTATCCTGACTGCTTGTATCCTGACTGCTGGTATCCTGACTGCTGGTATCCTGACTGCTGGTTGCTTGTATCCTGACTGCTTGTATCCTGACTGCTGGTATCCTGACTGCTGGTAACCTGACTGCTGGTATCCTGACTGCTGGTATCCTGACTGCTTGTATCCTGACTGCTGGTATCCTGACTGCTTGTATCCTGACTGCTTGTATCCTGACTGCTGGTATCCTGACTGCTGGTATCCCGTACCCAAACCTCAGCAAAAGATGCCAATATACCATCTATGGCTTATGGGATGAGAGGTATCCCTAGACCCTGTATAGACTAATTTAAGGGCATGCCACCCTGACTCCTAGCAGGAGAAGTATGTAATCTAATCTGATACCTCTATACCATTCATAAAACCATTCTTCCCCTTTCTACAGAGCCCATTGACTTTTTGTATTAAACATCTGCAAAACAATCATGGACTATTCTGTCAAACGGAGGAGACTCTGGTCTTACTTGAAATATATGTTTACTCTACTTTTCTTTAGCTACAGAATGTTTCCTACTTGGTGTAACATAATGGGCCAAATGTAATAGAGTGAGAGTTTCAGAGAGTGAGATTTGGTAAGGTTTTTCAGTTTTTGTTTAAAGTGGCAATCATTTACACCGCAAAACCAGGTTTATCTTGCAGTGTAAATGATTGTCACTTAGAAAAAACTGCAAAACCTTCCCAAATCTCTCACTTTCTGAAACTCTCACTCTATTACATTTGGTCCCATGGCCCTCATTCCGAGTTGTTCGCTCGCTAGCTGCTTTTAGCAGCATTGCAAACGCTAGGCTGCCGCCCTCTGGGAGTGTATCTTAGATTAGCAGAACTGCTACTAAATAATACCTTGCAGTTTCTGAGTAGCTCCAGACCTACTCCTAGACTGCAATCACCTCAGTCCGTTTAGTTCCTGGTTTGACATCACAAACACGCCCAGCGTCCGGCCAGCCACTCCCCCGTTTCTCCAGCCACTCCTGCGTTTTTACCTGGCACGCCTGCGTTTTTTAGCACACTCCCTGAAAACGCCAAGTTGTCACCCAGAAACACCCACTTCCTGTCAATCACACTACGATCACTCGAGCGTTGAAAAAACGTTGCTCGAGCTTGTGCAAATCTCCAAAGTTTTGTGTTAAATCACTAAGCGCATGCGCGCTGCGTACCATTCGCATGCGCGTTTTCCACCTAATCGCTGCGTTGCGAAAAACGGCAACGAGCGAACAACTCAGAATGACCACCATATCTGGATTTATTTCCCCTAATTTACAGAGCATCTGCTTTTCCTATGGGAACAGAATCAGATTCATTCCAGGAAATAACTAAAACCTGCTCAATCTCCACTACCCTTCTCAACACAAATGTGATAGGTCTGTTCCATCCTCAGATCAGTCTCCAAGTATCATTTTTAATAATGAACATCTGTAAAACCCAAGTAAAAAGTAATCAAGAAAATCACTGATTCATCTGCACTGTAACGGAAATAGGTATTGCTTAATCCAGTGTTTCTCAAACAAGGGGCCAAATGTAATAGAGTGAATGTTTCAGAAAGTGAGAGATTCGGTAAGGTTTTGCAGTTTTTTTTTAAAGTGGCAATCATTTACACCGCAAAACCAGGCTTATCTTGCTATGTAAATGATTGCCACTTTAAAAAAAACCTGCAAAACCTTACCAAGGGGGTCATTCCGAGTTGTTAGCTCGGTAATTTTTTTCGCATCGCAGCGATTTTCCGCTTAGTGCGCATGCGCAATGTCCGCAGTGCGACTGCGCCAAGTAAATTTGCTATGCAGTTAGGAATTTTACTCACGGCTTTTTCTTCGTTCTGGTGATCGTAGTGTGATTGACAGGAAGTGGGTGTTACTGGGCGGAAACTGGCCGTTTTATGGGTGTGTGCGGAAAAACGCTACCGTTTCTGGGAAAAACGCGGGAGTGGCTGGAGAAACGGAGGAGTGTCTGGGCGAACGCTGGGTGTGTTTATGACGTCAACCCAGGAACGACACTGACTGAACTGATCGCAGATGCCGAGTAAGGTTGAAGCTACTCAGAAACTGCTAAGAGGTGTGTAATCGCAATTTTGAGAATCTTTCGTTCGCAATTTTAAGATGCTAAGATTCACTCCCAGTAGGCGGCGGCTTAGCGTGTGTAAAGATGCTAAAAACAGCTTGCGAGCGAACAACTCGGAATGACCCCCCAAATCTCTCACTTTCCTAAACTTTCACTCTATTACATTTGGCCCCTGGTCTTCTTGAAACTCTAGCAGTGCATGTTTTCAGATCATCCAGCTGGAGCACTGCTGTACTAATTGACTAACCCAATAGATCTGGATATCTTGAAAACATGAACTGTTAGGGAAACACTGGGTCATCTAATAAGAAGTCTGACCTGAATACCCTCACTGAGAACCTGCTGTTTAGTGCAACCCTTCACAAATGTATTATTAATCTTAACACTATGATCTATAATATCGCTCACCGAAGTGACAACAAGGGTCACAATCTAGGTTGGGCGAAATAGTATGATGTAGATTATTTTTGGCCTGCCCGTGGAGTTATAAATCTGTTATCTGACAGCTCTTGTGTGATTATACTATTGTATGTATCCCATTGTTGGTAAGAAGATGTGGTAACCACGGTGGGGCAGAGTTTCTGTTTTGTTGCAAAGTTTATTTTCCTTGATGGAGACATGAAATGTGTCATCCACCTAAAACAGGATGACGCATGGCTGAGTAATGCTCTATATACTGGGGTCATGTACTAACATATGCAAACTAGTGTAAAAACGCTGTAATCCGTGGCACCCAATCAGGCACCTGTGTTTTCTTTTCTCTTGCACTAGATCAATGAAAACAAATCGCTGTCCGGTTGCAGTCGGCAATTGTTGGTACATAGCACAAATTCTGTTATTTTTTGCCTCCAGCAATTGAACTACCAGGAACATCACTGAGGGAAGATGCCAGTCATTGTAACTGTCTCATCCGCATTCTAATTAAGTTTCATTAAGGATTATGGGGGGGAGCAGGGCCAGTAACAGAGATCTTGGGGCCCGGTACATAGATATCTCTGGTGCCCCCTCACATTTTTTATATATATATATATATATATATATATATATATTTATTTATTTATCTATACACGTGTTTAAACATGTATCTCTCTCCTTCCTCCCCCTAACACACCACAGTCTGTGTCTCCCTTTCTCCTTACACCCACACACCCCACAGTCTGCCTCCATTGCTGCATTCCTGTACCCCCTCACCAATCCACTCTTACCCCGGGGAGAGACTCACCTGTGCTGCACTCCCCAGTATCCAGACCCTCACACCACACAGCAGGTACCATGCGGCCCTCACACCCCTCCAGGAGAGGCCGGCGCATTGGAACGTGATTCCTGGCCAGTGAAGCTGCTGCCATGTCCCATAACTGCCTGCAACAGAGCTAGACACAGAAGAGCTGCGCCCACACCGCCCACAGCTCGCTGCCCTATTTCGACAAAATACTGTAGCTCACATCCCTGCCGGGCACTAAGTGGCGTATCCTTGGGGATCCTTTGATACTTGGGGCCCGGTACAGGTGTCCCCTTTGACCCCCCCAGTTGCCAGCCCCGGCGGGGAGTACAAAGATGTGTGAAGAACTTATTAAAGGATGTAATACAAAACAAGAGTAATTTAAAATGTAACATATTTTAAGTTAATTGGGCTACAGGCACAGTGACAAGGGGGTACCCAAAGACTCAGGGTCTAGGAGCAGGGGTGGTCTCGGAAGCAAGGGTGGGCTTGGATCGCTGCCTGTGCCGCTGCCCTTCAGCATTGCACAGCCCTGAAGGTGGAACCTCTTTAACAATACACATGGCAGCTGGTGCACTGATGTACTGATCCCTGCAGGAGAGGGTGGATGGGGGGGGGGGGGGGGGGGTTGGTGCAGTATGCATGACATCATGGTGTTGCACTACTGAAGGGAAAATGAGCTACATGCAGAAGAGCATCCACCAGCCAAAAGACAAAGAATGTAAGAAGGGGTCAGAGTGAACTAGGGTGGTTGGATGCAGAGAGACTGGGGCAATGGCTGGAGAGACATATGGGAAATGACTGGAGAGATTGGGGTGATGAGCTGGAGAGACACAGAGGGGCAATAGCTGGAGAGACATAATGTGGCATGGAGCTGGAGGGACCCACGGCGCATGAGGCTGCTGTTGAGACACAAGGGGCATAAGGCTGGAAAGACAGGGAGCATGAGGCTGGATGGACACGGGTGGCATGAACTGGTGAGACACAGTGGTAATGGCTGGAGGGACAGAGGAAGTAAGAAGGGTCAAAGTGAGCAAGAGTAGGAGAGGGCATGTGGCTGGAGAGAAACAGAGGGCATGAGCTGGAGAGACACAGGGGAATGAGCTAGCAGAGTCATACAGGGGGCAATTGCTGGAGACACATTGGGGATGAGGTTGGAGAGTTACAGGGGGAGATGAGGCTGGAGAGACACGGGGGGGATCAGTCTAGAGAAAAACGGGGGGGGGGGGATGAGGCTGGAGAGACATAGGGAGGGTGAGGCTGGAGAGACATAGGGGATTCAAGGTTGGAGAATCACATTGGGGTGAGGCTGGAGACACAAAGAGGCCAGAAAGATACAGGGAGCCTGAGGCTGGGGAGACACAGGGGGCCTAAGGCTGGATAGATTCAAGGCTGGAGAGACACAGTTGGCCTGAGGCTGGAGGGAACGTATTATGACAGACCAACCGGTATTTCAGCATCTACGGGCACGGACAGTGGGCTTCTCAGTACTTGCACACTTGTACCAGGGAAGGACTTTGTAGCGGCATTTGCACAAAACCGCAGACGTGCGACTGCCAAAAGGCGCAGACATAGACATCAATATCAGCTGCACTAATTTAACACTGTCACACCTTCCTCTTGGCGTGGCAGAGCACAGTAAAGGTGTGCAGGTAGAAGTTACAGTAAGTGCGCCCTTGAAGCTGCATCTGATTTGGGGTTACAAGTTCCTTTTTTAAATTCGGTAAAGAAGAGGTGAAGTTTTCAAGTTGATGATTGTTGCATTTTTACACCAGACCTATTATGTGCAACTGTAAATCACCCCATAGATGGATTAACATTAGCCTGCCTGTACATAGCAATAATGGACAACTAACTGAAATGACCATGGCAAATGCTCCAGGCCTTGCATATAAGCAAGTTCTAAATAAGCAATAATCAGCTTCTGAGACGGACATGGCTTGGCGTGTAACTGGCTTATACATTCCTTTCCCTCAGCAATACTGAATTCTCAAGTAAACATTGTGCTGCAAAAGCACTGATCCTGGTGCATCGTGTATGCTCCGTTATACAGCTGACAGAGCAGAAGGTATGTTACATTTTGTACTGAGCTGCCTTAGGCAATCACAGATGATAGGGCTTCATGTTGGCAGTATGAGATAATGTCCAAACAATGTGTAACATAAGTGGTATTTAGTGCCCACAGGACTGCAAGCCATTTCTCCGAGCACACTGGACTGACGCTGGAGAGAAACCATGAAGATTCCCTGTCCCATACACTGTATGGTTAGGCTTACCATACTATCCCTTTAAACTGGAACACTCATGGATTATACAGGTTCTGTGGTTTATTAAAACCAGGTGAAATGCAGGCTTCAAGTAATCCAGACACAGAACCTGTCTAGTTCATGAGTGTCCCAGTATAAAGGGATAGTATGGTAAGCCTATGTATGGAGGAACTGCCACTGGTGCCAGTGGTGGACATTATCAAGTCTTTGATATCACTGGAGTAAGAAGTTTACTCCGAATTTCCTAAACGTTACCACAGTCTACCAGAGATACCCAGGCACTCTGAGATTCTCGTTAGACACATAACAAATGCAGGAAAGTGTAGTATAGATGCCAACTGGAAACAATATGAACAAACCTCGATTATAGCACTTTTACACAAAATCCAGGAGAGTCTGTCATCTAGAACACATAACAATCATTCTCAAAGGTCGTCTCAACAACATTGTGCCCCATCTGGACCCCTGGACTGAATACCATGAGGCAAACCAGCAAATTCAAGCATTCTAGTGGTGTGACCATGTATTAAGAGTCAAATAATTCTGAGCATAACTTGGGGCTAAACTACCTCTCTCGGTGTGTCGCACACAGCATCCTGCTCAAAGTCAGGCACTAATAGTAACCTACACCCACTGGAGACACTGTGAGATGAACCGGTGTGCCTCTTGGCATGTTGGAAATATGTGTGTACAGGAATCTTGAGGTGACAGAATAACTGCACACGCCAGCGGATGCCTTAAGTATGAAAAGCCCAGTTGCTTAAACAGTGGGGTGGTTTATTGAAAGCCAGATGAGGTACAGCCGTACTCACTGCCTTACACACTGGTTTGGAATTGGATGGAGTTGAACTTGAGCGTAGAAGGGTGTGATACCGTTCACCAGCCAATGAGTGTATGCAGGATGTGGATAGTGGTGCAGAATACTAGAAACTAGGTTCGGCAGCCATCTTGGTTAGAGCATAGAGCTTCCCTGGAGGATCCAACATGGAGACTGCACAGTAGCGCACTCTATTCTCAATAACTGTTAGGGGTCAATTCAGTGGTGTTATGCTGCTGGACACTGCCATGATGTCCAGCTGTGCTGTACCGCTTATCACCGTAAACAACCTTTGCTCATGTACCTATGTTCCTCTATAGGGTGGTGGAAAAATGTGAGAAGATACTTGTTGCCGAGCGCTGTCATCCTAATGTTCCAGAGGCACTCTGAGCACATGGCGCTGAAACCAATTGCATTATTAGTGAACCGATAGGCTGTGTTCTTATGAATTGACTGACTAGCTCACAAAATGGCTGTCTCTGCTGTGTGGAAGTGATGGGTAGGTTTTACATTACACAGAAGTGAAGAGTGAGGAATGACATCACACTGGCTTGTTGTGTCATCCGTGTCAGGTATTTCACTTTCCTATTTGCATTCTGTCTGTGAAGCTCATTATGTCACCTTAATACTTGGTGTAGCTTGCACTGGCTGGTAAACAAAACTTGTTTGTAAAGAAGGGACAATCCAGATTGCATGACGATATAAGACGGCTTTAGGTGGCAGAGCCAGGCTTCCTGCATCTCAGTGGTTACTATCTCTGACTGAAACCACTGCCCTTATTTATCAATGAGTGATAAATTTCACTGTGAGTGATAAATTGCACCAGCCAATCCACTCCTAACTGTCATTTTTTGAAACCCAGCCTGTGACATGGAAGTTAGGAGCTGATTGGCTGGTGCAATTTATCACTTGCATTGAAATTTATCACTCATTGTTGATAAATAAGGGCACTAATACCAAATGTCTGGAAGATTTGAGGTAAAATTAGTGACGCTTATACATTTGCAGTTGTTTTCTGTCCGGGACAAAGTTTGAGTTTTGTTAATAAGGCCTTACACCAATGTCCCGGTATTTACATTTATTTTGTAAATTTAAAATCTTTCATCACAAACATAAAAAAAAAATGTAGGACTCTTCTAAAATGTGAGAAATATACCATGGGTGTTGCCCATGATGTCACATATAACATAGGAGGTAATTTTGACCCGTTCGCACGCAGCGGTTTGTCGCTGCGGTGCGAACGGGTCCGGAATGCGCATGCGCATCGTCCGCACTGCGCGTGCGTGATGTTGCCGTTACGTCCAGGAGTACGAAGAAAGCGGTCGCACAGCCTACCGCAAGAAGACTGACAGAAAGAAGGCATACCTGGGCGTCACCGGACCGTTGGAGACCATTTTCGGGGAGTGGAGAAGGAAACGCAGGCGTGTCCAGCAGAATGGAGGGCGGATATCTGATGTCAAAGCCGGCCCCAGCATCGCAGAGATCGTCGCACAGGGTAAGTATGTCCAGGGCTGGTCTTCTTTTACTTTAATTTTTTTTTAGCTTAGCAGGGCTGCACAAGCGATCGCAGCCCTGCTAAGCTAAAATACACTCCCCCATAGGCCCTCATTTCGAGTTGATCGCTCGCTAGCTGCTTTTAGCAGCCGTGCAAACGCTAAGCCGCCGCCCTCTGGGAGTGTATCCCGGAGAGGAGACATTCAAAGTAGGTAAGTATGGTGTCCACGACACCCATGAAGTCGGAATAGAACCAAGCCCACAGCGTGGGGAGCGTAGCAAGCCCGCAAGGGACTTCGTTCTGCTCACGCCTCTGCCGGCATTCTGCCGGTCGGGATTCCGGCATCAGTATTTTGACCATCAGGATTCCGACCGCTAGGATTCCGTACCCAACCCATGTAGAGGAGCAATGGTCCTTCTGATGGATGTAGCAGGATGGATCAGGTGACTCCTTGCTGAACATGGCTTTTGTACCGCACGCAGTTTGCCCTGTTTTTACATATAGGAACGGAATTTTGAGCCATGATGAATGAATGAGGATGAAGTGGTGTTGACTGGGAATTTAATGAGGCAGTATTTCCCCCTACACATCAATCTGATTTGTACATATCATCAGGGGTTGGTAATCAGGAGTCAGACCGTACTTTTACACCAGCCAAACGCGATGCGTGCAGCAAACTATGCAAAGAGATGCCAATGTAATAATCCCAGAGAACATGCAAATGTGACACAGATTGTACAGACGGTTGCAGTGTCACCCTACGGTGTCCATACACTAGGACGATATTGTGCCTTTTAACACGATATCGACGCATCAGGCAGACATATCTCAAGTAAATGGGTCACATCGTGTGCGATCCATTTTCCATTACGATCTGAGTCGTGCTCCCGGGGGTCGTAAGAAGGGTTTTCAGATCATACCAACAGAAGGTAAGATCTGGCCCTGACGCTTGCAATGAGGCGCTTAACGTTAGATTGTATGCCGGTCAGAAGCAGGCTAGAGCAGAAATAGGCCAGGAGGCGGGGTGCCAAAACCCAAGGTCACGGTAGAGGTCAGGGCAGGCAGTTGGTCATATACAGCCAAAGGCACACAGTTCTCTTTTTATAAAAAAAGTTGAATCCTTTTTCAATCAGTTATTATAATCATTGTTATTGATACGTTAAAAACATATTGGCCCCCATTTATCAAGCCTTGGAAAGTGATAAATAGCACGGTGATAAAGTGTTTGCTCTATGGACCATGTTTCCTTTCATTTACACCCAGGGCTGGCTCTACCATTAGGAAGCTTTAGGCGACTGCCTAGGGGCGCCGGCCACTGGAGGGCACCACTGAATTCATCTAGCAAAAAAATTAAAGATGTTTCTGAATGCGGCAATTTCATTTCAAATGTTGGTATTATGGTGGTCGGGATGCCGCTGTTGGTATTCTGACTGGCGGCATCCCGTACCCAACCCCACTTAAATATCACCACAAGACCCCATATACAATATTATACAAAATTAGAGATGAGTGGGTTCGGTTCCTCCGAACTTCAGTACTCAAGCCTGGATCCGAGTCCGGCTCGGGTTTTCCCGCCTGACTCGGAAACCAGAACGAGGAAAAACGTCATCATGCCGCTGTCGGATTCTTGCAGGGTTTAGATTCCATATAAGGAGCCGCGCGTAGCCGTCACTTTCACTCCGGCATTGGAGAGTGTAAAGAGAGGACGCGTCTCCGTCCTCAGTGTCATGCATCAGTACAGTGTCCGTGTCTTGTGCTGCATCAGTCCAGTCACAGTGGTGGTGTCCTCTGCTGCCAAATGTCCAGTGCTGCTGTATAAGTCCAGTCCAGTGCTGCTGTATAAGTCCAGTCCAGTGCTGCTGTATAAGTCCAGTCTGTTGAAGTGGTGCTGTGTTATCCTGCATCAGTCCAGAGGTGGTGTCCCTGTGCTGCTGTATATGTCCAGTGATACTGCCGTATATATCCAGCGGTACTGCCGTATAAATCCAGTGATACTGCCATATAATTCCAGTGGTACTGGCGTATAAATCCAGTCCAGTGATACTGCTGTATATGTCCAGTGGTACTGCCATATAATTCCAGTGATATTGTTGTATAATTCCAGCGGTACAGCCGTATAATTCCAGTGGTACTGCCGTATAATTCCAGTGGTACTGCCGTATATGTCCAGTGGTACTGGCGTATAATTCCAGTCCAGTTATACTGCCGTATATGTCCACTGGTACTGCCGTATATGTTTACTGGTACTGCCGTATAAATCCAGTGGTACTGGCGTATAAATCCAGTCCAGTGATACTGCCGTATATGTCCAGTGGTACTGCCATATAAATCCAGTGATACTGCCGTATAAGTCCAGTGGTACTGGCGTATAAGTTCAGTAATACTGCCATATAAATCCAGTCCAGTGGTACTGACATATAATTCCATTGATACTGCCGTATAATTCCAGTGATACTGCCCTAGAAGTCCAGTGGTATTTCCGTATAATTCCAGTGGTACTGCCATAGAAGTACAGTGGTTCTGCCGTATAATTCCAATGATACTGCCGTATTATTCCAGTGGTACTGCTTTATAAGTCCAGTCCAGTGGTGCTGCCATATAAGTTCAGTGGTGCTGTCCTGAGCTGTATATTATTTACTCCAAATAAAGGGGTTATTAATATTTAATACAAATAATTTTCACAGGGTTTGCCCTGTATGGTGTAGAGGTACGCTCTCCTGTACCATATATTGTTATATAACTCCAGAAAAATAATGGAGAACAAAAATTTGGAGGATAAAATAGGGAAAGATCAAGAACCACTTCCTCCTAGTGCTGAAGCTGCTGCCACTAGTCATGACATAGACAATGAAATGCCATCAATGTCGTCTGCCAAGGCCGATGCCCAATGTGATAGTAGAGGCATGTAAAATCCAAAAAGCCAAAGCTCAGTAAAAAGACCCAAAAAAATAAATTTAAATGGTCTGAGGAGAAACGTAAACTTGCCAATATGCCATTTAGGACATGGAGTGGCAAGGAACGGCTAAGGCCCTGGCCTATGTTCATGACTAGTGGTTCAGCTTCACATGACGAGGGGGGGAGTGGTTCAGCTTCACGGGAGGGGGGAAGATGCAGGTGGCCACTAGGCTAGGGGGAGCTAGGCTATAGCTTTGCCTAGGGTGCAGAGACTTTGCACTGGCCCTGTTTACACCCCATGATTTAATTAGTTCCATTGGGGGTTTGATCCAAGCTTCTAAAGTTTAAAGGTGGAGAAGGTTCCCATAGTAGTAACCAATCGCTGACATTAATCATGGACATTCTAAAAAATGATGTCTAGAATCTGATTGGTTGCTATGGACAACTTCTCCAGGTGTCCTCTTCGGAAGGTTTGACACGTCTCCCCCTCATTCTGTAATGTGCAGAGTGTTAGGAGAAAGCAATAAGAGTTGCTTTGACTGACGGTAGAAATTATAGTATGTCGGCTATTGTTGCGACGGTGTTTTCCCTGTATGTCCATTTCCGCCTCGGCTCTGCTGTGACATGGGGATGAATGTAGGAAGTGTTTGCATATTAAAGTTTAATATTTGCTACTCATTACCATTTATTTGTGTTTGTTTGGCTTTTTCTTAGACCCATTCCTATGCAATGACGGCGGTTCTGGCTTATTTTATTTTTAGTTGTTAAACATGTTTGCATAGATCACTGGTGGCCAGGCTACATTCACGTGTTACTGCACCAGGCTGCCTGCGTCAGAGCGAACTGGGAAGGGAAATGCTGAATCCATGAATTTCTCCCTGTGGAAAGCACGTAGGGCTGTATATACGCAACAGTGGCTTTTGCAGTGTCTGGGTGTCCGTTTGTTGCCACTATTGCTTCTGAGGCTTTATACAAAAACTGCTACAGGCCCTTCCCTGGTGCACATCCCTGCATCTGCATGTACAAGGACGGAGACACCCGCTATCAATATATTTAGATGCTTGAATATCGCTTGGTGCATCATCGGATGCAACAATCGGTCGCACCATGGAAACTTGTGTATGTGATAAAGTTCCAGCCAATCAGCTTCTGTCATTTTTCAAACACAGACTGTAACGGGTGTGATACAGGTGACCAACATTTGGGATGCCAGCAGTCAAAAGACAGACAGCGGCATCCCCATGGTGAGAATCCCGACAGTTGTCTGGTAAGTATATTTACCTCTCCCTCCCTACCCACCTGACCCTAACTCTCCCCGATTGGCTGGTACTTTATCTCCGTCCACTTTATCTGTCTCCAAGGCTTAGTACATAGGGGGTCATTCCGAGTTGATCACTCGCTAGCTACTTTTAGCAGCCGTGCAAACGCCTAGTCTCCGCCCACTGGGGAGTGTATTTTTGCTTTGCAGGAGTGCGAACGCCTGTGCAGCCGAGCGGCACCAAACACATTTTGTGCAAAACAAGACCAGCCCTGTAGTTATTTATTCTGTGCGATGATTGCTGCAACGAGTGACACGGTAATGACGTCAGATACCCACCCAGCAAACGCCCGGCCACGCCTGCGTTTTTCCAAACACTCCCAAAAAACGGTCAGTTGCCACCCAGAAACTCCCACTTCCTGTCAATCTCCTTGCGTTCGGCTGTGCGATTGGAATCGTCGCTAGAACCAACCGGTGCAAAACCACAAAGAACTTCGTACCCGTACGACACGCGTGCACATTGCGGTGCATACGCATGCGCAGATTAGCCATTTTTTACACTGATCGCTACGCAGCGAACAACGGCAGCTAGCGATCAACTCGGAATGACCCCCATAGACCCATAAGTCACACGCGCAGTAGTAAACAAATCACCTAACTCTGTAAACATCGGCATTGAGTGCGACTTAATGTTAGTTTGGCTATAAACCTCAATCTCAGTCCTCCCTGGAGATGGGGCTAAAAGGAGGGAGGTGGAGAAAGACGAGGAGAGACAGAGGAAGAGACGTGGTGGGAATAGGAAGGGAATGAGAAATAGGGAATGAAAATGAGACAGGAGGAGGAAGAGAGACACAAAAGTAGAGGGGGATAGAAAGAAAGAGATGGGGTGAGGGATCGGTAGGGGTGTAGGAGATAGAGGAAACCATAGTCAAGCAACACCAGGTATGACGGCTTCAGGTACCCTTTTTATGTATTTTGTGCGGCTAATGACGGGAACAGAATACTAGCACTGCATAAGATAATTGGGAAATATTACATTAGAATTTACAATAAACAAATAACAGAGAGAAAACATGTCTCCCCCAAGAGGGAAACAACCTGGACAATATCAGGATAAATCATATTCTCGTTGGTTTCTGTCTTGGTATTACTGTAGGTGTTTTTAATGTGAAATACAGTATGCAGCCTCCTAAGGGCAGGGGGTTGTGCCAGAAACGCAGCCCTGGAGAAAGAGAAGCAGCTGTGCAAACACGATAAAGTATCCCCCTGCAGGACTTATTATAATATTATTATTCAATTACAGAAAGAGGGGTGCAGCCCGAATGTTTATTTACATTCATCTCACCAAAGTATAGACACTTCCACAGGAATAAATTAGAAAAGAAGAACAACGCAATCTCTTCTGACTGTCAGTAAGCGTAGACTTGCCTGTAGCACATTCCAATATTTCTTCTTGAAAAATGAAACTATTATTTCAATATAAATTGATTTGCCAGGTGTTCTTTTATTACAGGCTCTTATTTCTCCACCTCTCTGTCTATGTGGAGAAAAACATGTCCCATCAAGTAAGAAGCCACCTAAAGATGCCACAGATGAGGTCAACTAAGAACCATACAAAGTGGCAGATGGTGGTCAGCAGCTCTGTGGACCTTCAGGTTGTCCTAGGCCAGTGTTTTCCAACCTTGGTCCTCAAGGAACACTAACAGTCCAGGTTTTTAGTATAGCCATACTTGAGAATAGGTGACTTAACAATGATTGATCATGATACTCAGTGTTTGGTTATGATACTCTGTGATTGATCCTGATACTCAGTGATTGATCCTGATACTCGGTGATTGATCCTGATACTCAGTGATTGATCCTAATACTTGGTGATTGATCCTAATACTCGGTGATTCATTCTAATACTCATTGATTGATCATGATACTCTGTGATTGATCCTGATACTTGGTGACTGATCCTGATACTCTGTGTTTGATCCTAATATTCAGTGATTGATCCTAATACTCGGTGATTGATCCTAATACTCGGTGATTGATCCTGATACTCGGTGATTGATCCTAACACTCATTGATTGATCATGATACTCTGTGATTGATCCTAATACTTGGTTATTAATCCTGATACTCGGTGATTGATCCTGATACTCGGTGATTGATCACGATATTCGGTGATTGATCCTAATACTCGGTGATTGATTCTAATACTCATTGATTGATCATGATACTCTGTGATTGATCCTGATACTCTGTGATTGATTCTAATACTCATTGATTGATCATGATACTCTTAGATTGATCCTGATACTTGGTGACTGATCCTGATACTCGGTGATTGATCCTAATACTCTGTGTTTGATCCTAATATTCGGTGATTGATCCTGATAATCGGTGATTGATACTCAGGATTAATCCTGATACTCAGTGTTTGGTTATGATACTTGGTGATTGATCCTAATACTTGGTGATTGATCATGACACTCTGCGATTGATCCTAATACTCGGTGATTGATACTCAGGATTAATCCTGATACTCAGTGTTTGGTTATGATACTTGGTGATTGATCCTAATACTTGGTGATTGATCCTAATACTCGGTGATTGATACTCAGTGATTGATCCTGATACTCAGTGTTTGGTTATGATACCCGGTGATTGATCCTAATACTCAGTGATTGATCATGACACTCGGTGATTGATCCTAATACTCGGTGATTGATCTTGATACTCTGTGATTGATCTTGATACTCAGTGACTGATTCCTGGTACTCGGTGATTGATACCTGATACTCTAATGATAATTGATGCTGATACTCAGTGATTGATCCTGATACTTAAGTCTTTCACAAATGATTGGTTTAGAATGTAGTTGCTCGTTCTTCAGTAGATCAGTACTTTGGTAAGAACAGAACAGTCCGGGAATTATGGTGGGGTCTGTGGGTGAAAATGCCTTGTCAGTGGGAGGTCATTGGAGAATATCTTATAGGAAGGTGGCAGCGATGCAGATATCCATACGTTACAGCGGTGGTATGCAGAAGAGCATCTATGAACGTACAGCATGGTGAACTATGAAGTGGATGGGTTACAGCAGCAGAAGCCCACGCTGGGTTCCACTCCTCTCAAGAAACCACAGAGGGAACAGGCTCACCAAGACTGGCAAGGTGAAGATTGGGAAAATTCGCCTGATCTGATAAATCTAAGATACTGACTGCTACGACATGCAGATGGTGGTGTTACAATGTAGTGTAGACAGCGTCCATACTGCCTTGTGTCAGTGCTCTGTGTTGGAGGTGGTTGTGTGATGGTGTTGGGAATGTAGGCCCGTAACAAGGGTTGTCCCAGCGGTGTGTCTCCCAGGGTGCAAGGCTGAGAGGGCGGCATGATTGTTGCCCCAACAGCACTTCGAAGAAGTAGCCCACCACTGTTTGCTAAAGGGGCTAGCCACATATAACACAATTATAGATTCCCTGCACTAGATAGTGTATGTGCTGTATCCAGTGCAGGAAAACTGTAATTGTGTGTTGTGTGTGAAAAGCAAACGCCACCTCAGGAACGTCTGAGGATTTTTTGCAATTAAAAAGCTCCCAGTAAATAAAAATAATCTCTTTAATATTTTGCCTATGAAAGAAGATATGATTTAGGTCTGGGGCCCATTTATCAAACAATATTTACGGCTATGTTCCTGAAAACACCCGTTTTCGGGGGCTAGCTGCAAATATTATGCATCCCTGCAATATAAGATCCCTCCTTTGCCACCCGTAGCCGCATCCCCCGTAGGTTTCCATTGGCAATGCGAAACTGCCGGATGTATCCAGTGCTTAAAGTTGTCCTCGAGAGGTGGTGGAACTCAACCCCACCTCACCCATGCTCGTGAAACAAAGGCATTGCGCGTGCAAGGGGTGTGGCCTCAAAAGGGGGAGTGGCCACTAAATAGTATCCCCAATTCAAATTACGCCGCACAGTAGCACAATCTTATTCACATTACACCACATAGTAATGTCCCTTATTCATGTTATGACACACAGTAGTGCCCCTTATACACAAAGCCCACAGTAGTAGCACCCCTAATACACATAATGCCCACAGCAGTAGTGCCCCTTATGCAATACTCACTGTAGTGATAGTGCCCACGGTAGTAGAGCCCCTTATATAGAGCCCATAGTATTGGTGCCCCTTATTCAGTTCTCCCAGTAGTAGTGCCCCTTATGTCCCCAGGAGTGATGCCCCTTATTAAGTGCCTCCTATGCAATGTTCTCATTAGTATTGCCCCCTGTAGTTATGTCCCCAGTAGATATGCCCCCTGTAGTTATGCATGCTGTAGATATGCACACAGTTGGTGTGCCTCCAGTGGTTGTGCCCCCAGTAGTAATGCCCCTGTAGTTATGTCCCCAGTAGATGTGCCCCCTGTAGTTATGCCCCCAGTTGGTGTGCCCCTAGTAGTAATGCCCTGTAGTTATGTCCCCAGTAGATGTGCCCCCTGTAGTTATGCCCCCAGTTGGTGTGCCCCTAGTAGTAATGCCCCGTAGTTATGTCCCCAGTAGATGTGCTCCCTATAGTTATGCCCCAAGTTGGTGTGCCCCCAGTAGTAATGCCCCCATAGTTATGTCCCCAGTAGATGTGCCTCCTGTAGTTATGCCCCCAGTTGGTGTGCCCCCAGTAGTTATGCCCCCAGTAGTAATGCCTCTGTAGTTATGTCCCCAGTAGATGTGCACCCCTGTAGTTATGCCTGCTGTAGATATGCCCCCAGTAGGTTTGCCCCCAGTAGTTATGCCCCCAGTTGGTGCGACCCCAGTAGTTATGCCCCCAGTTTGTGTGCCCCCAGTAGTAATGCCCCCGTAGTTATGTCCCCAGTAGATGTGCCCCCTGTAGTTATGCCCGCTGTATATATGCCTTAGTAGTTATGCCCCCAGTTGATGTGCCCCCAAGTTGGTGTGCCCCCAGTAGTAATGCCACCATTGTTATGTCCCCAGTAGATGTGCCCCCTGTAGTTATGCCAGTTGTATATATGCCCCCAGTAGGTTTGCCCCCAGTTGGTATGCCCCAGTTGGTGTGCCCCCAGTAGTAATGCCCCCATAGTTATGTCCCCAGTAGATGTGCCCCCTGTAGTTATGCCCCCAATTGGTGTGCACCCAGTAGTTATGCCCCCAGTTTGTTTTCCGCTCAGTAGTTATGCCCCCAGTTTGTTTGCCGCCCAGTAGATATGCTCCAGTTCCCCCCTCTAGTAGCGCTGCTTACACACACTAAAGATTTAAAAAAAACCCCACAATACTCACCTGCCCTGCTCCTGTTTCCAGACCGCAGACTCTGTCTGGTGCCCGCTCCTCGCAGCTATGGGGGAAACGTCCATAGTGCACAGCCGCACATACTGCCTGAGCCGGAAGCCGGAGCTCAGGAGTGAGTTCCGGCTTCCGGCTGCGTTTAGGGGGAAAGAGCCGGCGCCCGCTGCTAACACAGTCTCAGCAGGCGCCCGGCATTTCCTTAGGTTAGGTGAGCCGGAGGAGGCGGAACTGTGTTCCGTCCCCAAATGGAACTGGCGGAACCTCTGGATGTATCAATATTGGTCCCCACAGCCCACCTTTCGGAGCCCCTGTCCCTGCTTATGCCGAGTGATAAATGCACCCGATGTGACCTGGGTGCCATATTAGCTTGGCTCCTTTGTAAAAGATGCCACCGTGTAGAAGTATTAATGCAGCTGCATTTTGCGGTCATGTATCACAGCAGGGTTTCAGGACTACTTCATGCTACTGTCTGTCTGTAAATAATCCCTGTCTGCGCTCGGTTATGCGGTTTCCATAACACTTTGTGATTAGTAACAAAGGCAACTGATTAAACAAGTATGTATAGTCTACTACTCATTATGTTTCCCACAGAGATAAGGGAGAGGATCACACATTTGTTACCACACGCTGTTTTCACCTCTTCCTTATCAATATACACTGAATGGCTAACACATTCTTCATCAATTGTCGTCTGCATAATACGTGTTCTATAATGCATCGGAATATTCCTTCTGGAGTGATTTATCAGAGGTGCAAAAGTCTGTAACTTAAGTGCCCCATACACTACAACGATATGTCTGAGGCTGAAGTCGGAGGCGATTTCCCTTGAACTGCCCGGCAGCTTCCCGAGCGACAGGTTCGCATACGATACATCGTATGCGCCCCTTTTTTCATACGATGTATCATATGCGATCCCAGCCATGCCTGCGGGGTCGGTCATGATCGTTAGTGCAGCACATTCAATCTAGGGGATCCGATGCTCACGGGAACGCGCATCGGATCGGAAACACCTCCAAAATGCCCGATTTCACCCGATATATCAGCACGAATGCCCGAAATCGGATGAAATCGGGCAAGAACATTCTAGTGTATGGGGCCCTTAATTCTGAATGCTCCTTCTACAAATTGTACTATACACTTTGCTACCTGTTCCTTCCTTATGTGCTTTTCAGTCATGTACTGAAGCTGTTTATTTCCGTTGCCAATGGATACCACACAAAGGGGGTTATTTAGAGATGGACGCAGATCTTGCTACCCGCAGCCAGATCTGTGTCCATCTACTCACAGGCTGCCCAGCACAGGGCAAGACCACCCAGCATGTACGTGTGCCCCCCTGTGTTGCGTCCGCAATTTAATTGTGGACGCTTCAAGTTAAGGTCGACCTTCGTCATGCAGCCGGCCCGAAAAATGCTCCAGACATGCCCCCCGTTTTACTCACCACGCCCCCGCAATGTCATGTCGACGCCCCCCCCCCCCCCCTCGACAGCCGCCACTGTCAGTCACCTTGCGGCCAGGTGAAGGGTCACAAACGTGCACTGTGCCTGGTGCGCGTCCGCAGACACTGTGAATGCAGCCGCTGCGTACAGACACGCAGCTACGTTCGGGTCTGAATAGACCACAAAGTGTATGTGAACAATTGTAACCAAAGTTGAGATCATAGCAGGTAAAATAAACAACTCTGATGATATCAATACAATGCTGAAATGCACAGAGATTACATACATACAAGCCATTTCTATAGTTAGAGACGCAGTAGGAGATGCACAAGCCAAACAATTAGGGCCACTTGGACATAGAAAATCCCTGTAATGCACTATTGACTCTCTGGGGTATATTTACTAAAGTGAGAGTTTTCGCTACTATCTTCTAGAAGGTGCTAGATAGATCTTAAGTAGAATCTGATTGGTTGCTATAGGCAACATCTCCACTCTTGAAAACCTGCACTTTAGTAAATAATACCCCCTTGAATCCAGAAATGTGAATAAATGCAAATTCCGTCTAGCACTAAATATAATAAAATAGATGACGGATACCCATTTTATTTTATTTTTTCATATGTTTAGCAATGGTCATTTTTGGTACACAAGTCACGATGCCAATTGAGTCATTTTTGTTTTGCAAGTGTGTGATCCTGTCGACCATCTGGGTAGAAACTTCTGAGTCACTGCCATGCTAGTTACATCTTGCAGCTGAATACTCTGTATCCTTTCAATTACAGTCATTACAGCTGTTTTGTTGCAGTGTTTTCAAGTTCATGCCATTGAGAAGCAGCGTGATAAATACCAGCCTTATCTCTCCGAGCCTTTGAAGTCTGCTCGTCTGAATGCCTCCCAATGCACATTCTCACATGTTTGTTTTTTTTATTAATATTTATCTACATGGGCATAATCTGTGGTGTTTGCAGGACAAAACCAATAACACAAGTAGTCTGGCCTTGTGAAAGAAAGTCATGCAAAAATATTATTTGTTCCAAACTGATGCTTTGGTGTTGTTTTTTCTTTGCAAAGTACAACGGTCAGCTGCTGTTTGTTATGTTCCCACTTATCATATATTAGAGAAGAGGGGGATTGGGCAAAGATAATTTACTGTATGGCCTTTAAATACTCATTTAATATATATACTCCTAGAGGATATGAAAGCTAGCCATCTATCTATTAATAATACAATTACTTTAATGCTGCCTACAGACACTCAGCGATCAGCTCAGCAACCAACCACCAGATCAGTGACCATAAGATTCCTGGTATGGATTTGAGTCCTGGTATGGATTTGATTCCTGGTATGGTTTTGATTCCTGGTATGGATTTGATTCCTGGCACGGATTTGATTCCTGGTACGGATTTATCATGTTAGCTTCCCCTGGCACTATATAAGCCCACCTTGGTACTGCCTCCCAGCCCTTGGTTCCAGTCGCTACTGCTTGCCTTCCATATACATTGTATGACAGTCAGATAATTGTCTGTGTACAGGTCTTTGGAAGGGGTGTCATAGAAACTTAGGCACAAACAAAGGTGGTCAGGAACCCACCACTACCTTTCCACGTGTTAGACGTTATGCCCACTCCCAGTCCGCAGACACCCTAATTAATTCTAGTGCAACTGTAGTAATCAGCATCGGTCACAGACAGCGCCAGTGCTTATTGTAAACAGAAAGTAAGGCAAGACCTGGTGCTATAACCTCTGTTTACTGCAATAGAAAATCCCTTTACAGTGCATGGAACAGTAATTACATGGTGATTAGAGGCTCTAGTTTTAATTAACACTAATAAGTAATGGCAGCCTGTTCACTAGTGTGACTAATATGTGTTACTGTGCATTTACGGGACATCGAGACCTACTTCCAGTTATCACAAACATGCATTACACCTTCACCTGTGTTTATGCAGGAATGTGACTGGATGGGTCTAATTACTGTATGTGCCCTCTTATACATACAGCATTTATATAGCACAGATGTAGACCTATAATATATATATATATATATATATATATATAAAAAAAACTATATATACACACACACACACACACACACACACACACACACACACACACACACACACACGCATGCAGGCTTGGACTGGCCCACAGGGGTACAGAGGAAACCACCGGTGCCACCTCCTGCAATAAGGATCAGGTTCCAAACTGTGCGCTTGAATTATACATGATACATATGTTACCTTATAGCAGGGACGGGCAGTCAGGGGAGGCAGTGCCTCCCCTGTCATTAATGATTAAAATATTATAAAGAAGATACTTATGACACATATTCTGTGTCATGAGTATCTGCTTTATATTATCCTAATCATACCTCCTGTGTAAAATGTGTTTGGGAGGCACCGATCGTGGTGCCTCCCTGTCAGTCAGATAGGGTAAGGTATGGAGAGCGGGGGGGGGGCGGGCACGGGCGGGGCCTAGCAATGGGCATTAAAAGCCCATTGAAATAACATGGGAAAGCGGCACCATTTAGAGTTGCCGCTTTCACACAGGGACGTGCTTTCAACCTATGAAAGCACGTCCCCTGTCAGTCAGGCCACAGTGATTGGCCAGCGGATCCGTCACTGGATCCGCTGTCAATCACTGTTGTGGGCGCGGCGGAGGTGCTGGCGGCGGAGGTGCGGGCGACGGGTGGCGGCAGAGGTGCAGGCGGCGGTGCAGAGTTTGGGCCGCGGAGCGGTACCAATTTCAAAAATGGCGCCATAGCGTCATTTTTTAAATTCAAGATGGCCACCGCGAGGCAATCACGGCTCGCTGCGTCATCGCCCCGCCTCCTCCGGCTGACTTATATAAGTCAGTGCGAGGGAGCGTCTGTCAGTCCGACGGCGGAGGAGGAGCAGAGAAGAGCTCCTGAAGGCAGAAGACGCCGGAAGTCCTGGATGGGCGGTGGCTATGCAAGAGAGCTTAGCAGCCGCCGCCCGCCAGGTGAAGACGCTGGAAGCCCTGGGGAAGGCGGCGGCCATGCAAAAGAGCTTAAAGGCGGCCGCCTCCCAGGTGAAGACGCCGGAGGAAGACGCTGGAAGCCCTGGGGAGGTGGCGCCCCCCCAGGTGAAGACGCCGGAAGCCCTGGGGAGGCGGTGGCCATTCAAAAGAGCTTAAAGGCCGCCGGCCCCAGGTGAAGACCCTGTAAAATAAACAATTTTGTTTAAAAAGACTCGTGTTTTTATTTTAATATTTTCTTTACAGGTGGACAACAGGTGCCAGCAGGCCATTTGTGTCCGGGCATGCTGGCACTTGTGGTGTTCCATGTGCCAGCATGCTGGGGCAGGCTTGCTGGGACCTGTTGGCCACCTGTAAAGAACAATATTACTGTTCTTTACAGGTGGCCCACAGGTGCCAGCGGGACATTTATAGCCGGGCATGCTGGCACTTGTGGTTCTCCAAGTGCCAGCATGCTGGGGCAGGCTTGCTGAGACCTGTAGGGCACCTGTCAAGAACAATATTAACAATGACCCCGCACTCACCGCCACCAGGGGCATAGCACTGGGCTATCAGCCCAGTGCTGGTTGTTGCTCGTGAGGGGGACCCCATTTTAATTTTTTGGGGTCCCCACTTCCGAGGAATTCCAGCCCTGGGCTGACTGGTTTGGGGGGGGGGGGGGCAGATTAATGTTATGGCAGGGGGACCCCATACCGAGTGTCTCCCCTGCTATGCCATTATCCCCCCTGGCTGGTTCTGCCCGGTGCTGGTTTCACGAATGTAGGGGGGGGGGGGGGGGCTACACTTTTTTTTTTTACCCCACTCTAAGGAGAAGGGGGGGGGTGTTAGCTGCTTGTGCCTTCCCAGCCACTGACCTCACCGCACGCCACTGCCTTATAGTGGACTATGGTGTATTTTCTGCAGTGCATTGCTGTTATTAATCTGATACATTATCATGCATGCAGCAGCTGAATTTACTGTATATATTTATGAAGGGGCCCAGACGTTGCACTCTCTAATGGTTAGTCAAACCAATGAGGTGGCAGGCCACACCCCATCTGCGGACTGGCCACACCCCTAAACATGGGCCCCTACCACTGCATTCCCCAGGTGGGCCCTACATGCCCCAGTCCGACACTGCATGCAGGGGGTTATAAAGGCTAAATAAGATATGTACAGAATGCGTATGACGCTGCAGTGCTAGATGACGCATTTTGTGTGGGGGGAAAAGCTGCAAAATGCGTTTCCATCCAACTCTTCATAAGCCCCAAAATCTCTGTCTGGTCGCTACACTTGTCTCGTTTCTAGCAGCAGGTCTGGATGAAATCACAAAGAGGGATATGTACTAAGCCTTGGAAAGAGAGATAAATTGGTGTGAGATAAAGTACCAGCCAATCAGCTCCTAACTGCCATGTTACAGTCTGTGTGAAAATGACAACTAGGAGCTGATTGGCTGGTACTTTATATCCGCCCACTTTATCTCTCCAAGCCTTAGTACATATGCCCCAAAGAGTGCTCAGAGGAATTATCATTTAGAGCATATGTAGCCCACTGACATGAGCACTTTAAAGTTTTTATTTTATAAGAGAGAGTGCTCTGGCCAGAGGAGCTTACAATCTAACTGCTGTGGAGAATAGCTGATACATAAGGTAGCAGAGTAACAACCGTAGCGCTGGTGGGGTGGATGGGTGTGGCTGGTCTAAGGCAACAGCAGCAGCGTTATTTACCTCCAATCATGAAGCCCGTATTTGGCGCTGCAGCTACTGGTAGTGCGGTGTGTTAGGAATGATGGGAAGTGAAATGCGCAGAGACAGGAAACAGTCACCAGTCACAGTAGAAACCTTAAAGCAACCATCGCTTACTGCTGACACTTTATTGAAGCAACGCGCAGGGGGGAGAATGATCACATTTTGGAGAGAGATAAAGCGGAGAAGTTTCCCAAAGTAACCAATCAGCTCCTGTCATTTTCTTTTAGCACAGCCAGTGGTACTTTATCTCTCTGCAAGATTTGACAAATCTCTCCCTTATTTAGTGTCACACTCACGGCTGTGAGAAAGCCACGCCCTTGGGAGCGGCACCATTGCTGTCCCGTGGCACCAGTATTTGGCATGCAGGGTGCTTTGTACAGCATCCTAGAAAGCTCCACTCAGTGTATGCTTAGTCCTGACGGGATGCGGTCAAGATGCCGCTGGCCGGAATCCTGGCGGTCGAAATACCGACGCCGGAATCCCGACCGCCACAATCCCGACATATTCTCCCTCCGTGGGTGTCCACGACACCCATAGAGGGAGAATATAATAGTGTGGCGAGCGAAGCGAGCCCGCAAGGGGCTGCGTTCCCCTCGCCACCCCTGTCGGGATTGTGTGGTCGGGATTCCGGCGTCGGTATTTCGACCGCTGGGATTCCGGCCGGCAGTCCAGTTTAGAGCCTCCCAGAGCGTCCTTAGTAGCTTCTCACTGGTTCCGGCAGCCCCGCCCCCTCATTACAGTGTCATGATGTCACATGTTCAAGTGATGTATGTAATTACTTACCCAGGCAGGCTGAGTTGTGTGGGGAAAACGGAGAGGCAATGTAGGGAGAGGATGACACTATATACATAGATCTGCCGTCTGCATAACTGTGACTGAGGGCTCTGGTGATCAGCCAGACGCAGCACATTGCGCTGTATGATAACTGATCACATCCCCCATTTTTATTGAAAAAGCAGTCTTTATTTGACATAAAGTAGCAAAAAACATACATAAACATGACAAACATAAGTACCGTGTCGCAGCACAGCCAAAACACAGTACAGATGCAGACGGTATAGTGCAGTCGAGGAACTAAGGCACAGGCCAGCCCACACTATAGTTCTCAGACTGCACTATGCATTTAAACTATACAATAACACAACAGTTAATAAGGCTATGGGTGTGGAGGGTAGGAGGGTGAGGGAGGGGGAATCACATGCCCGAAGCTTTATTGAAAGACAGACACATATAAGGGGAGGGGCAATAAATAGAAAGACATCAACAAAACAACAGACATTGTGAGTGGGGGGGAAGGGGCCACGGTCCCAAAGTCTCATTAATCAGTTCAAACAAGGGGAGAGGGGCAGAAAAAGGTTTTTTTTTTAGTCCTCTTCTTCCTCAGGGCTGTCAATGATGGAATAGTCTCTTAGCAGGCTGTGAACCAGCCTGCAACAGTCCTGGATGGACATCCTCTCCCTCTCCCTCCGCAGTATGAGGCGGTTCCTGGCAAGCCACGAAGTTCGTTTTCCAGGGCATCCAACAACAACTGGGCACAGGCACAAAACAGGTGCATAGATGTTTCCTCATGTATGATGCACCTGGGGCAATGTCTGTATCTGCACAGGTTCCGGGAGTGCATGAATGACCTGAGGGGTAAACCCCCTTGAATGGCCATCCACGACAGCCTTTTGGAGTCCACATTCTCCCAGACCTGTTTGGCAGTCGCTGAAGGGAGCCCCGGAATCGGCTCCAAATCGTCTTTAGCTCTGATGAGCTTGTAGATGGTCTTCGGTTTCCATAAGTCAGGCTTAACTCCCTCCAGTTGGTGTTCCCTCACGAACTTGGACACGTCCAGGTAGAACCACGAGGTGTTCCAGTTGTAAGGGATGGAGCTGTCCCATTTGTCCCAGCCGAGGTTCCTCCAAAGAGGCAGGAGGAAGAAAGAAACGGGACATGGAGTTTCCTGCAGAGTCATTAAAGTTCTCGCACAAAGTCCTGCGGATGCAGTTACACACAAAGAAGGCTCGAAGCATGGTGGGGATATCAGGTATACCCTTTCCACCCTTGAGGGGCTCCTTGTACATAACTGATCGCTTTACTCTGTCCATCTTGGAGCCCCAGATGAAGTGAAACACTGCCCTTGTGATGGCCCTGCAGACGGTGGCCAGAGGTGGCCAGGCTTGCGCGGTGTAGGGTTGGGGATGGGGGAGGGTCAAGGGGGACAGATCACACCAATCAATACCCTGTGAGTCGCGTTGTATATATCGTTTGAATACTTTAATGCCTTATGGTCTGACTGGGGTATATTTACTAAAGTGCAGGTTTATAGAAGTGGAGTTATTGCCCATAGCAACCAATCAGATTCTACTTATCATTCATCTAGCACCTTCTGGAAAATAGTAGCTAGAATCTGATTGGTTGTTATAGGCAACATCTCCACTTCTATAAACCTGCACTTTAGTAAATATACCCCTATGAGTTTCTGGAACTTCATTGTTTTTTTTTTTTTTTTTCTAAGATAGTGTGTACATAATGTATCTTTGCCTACAGTCAGGGACGGATCAAGACCTTGTGGCGCCCCGGCTGAAAAATAGGGGCGTGGCTTCACGGAGAAGGGGCGTGGTCAGTTATGCCCCCAGTAGAGTTGTGCCTCCAGTAGAGCTGTGCCCCCTAGTTGCACCGTGCCCCCAGTACTGTGCCCCCTGTAGAGTTGAGCCCCCTAGATGCACTGTGCCCCAGTACTGTGCCCCCTGTAGAGTTGTGCCCCCTAGATGCGCCATGCCCCCTGTAGAGTTGTGCCCCCTAGTTGCGCCGTGGTCCCAGTACTGTGCCCCCTGTAGAGTTGTGCCCCCAAGTTGCGCCGCTTAAAATATAAATAAAAATAAATTAATGCTTACAATCCCCACTCCTGCTTTCCGACTGCTGCTGACCTCCGTCTCCGGCCGCCGGCGCCACTCCTCTGATCTATGGGAGAGACATCATGACGTCTCTCCCATAGCACCGCATAGACACTAGACGTCAGTTATGACCTCTAGTGTGTATATGCCGCTCCCACAATGCAGTGCGGTGCGCAATGAATTAATCGCACACCGCACAGCACCGCATCTACTGAGCCCCGGGGGCACCTGTAGCGGATCTTGCCACGGCAGTGGAGCCCTCCGGACGGCGACGGCGCCCTCTGGAAGGCGGCGCACCAGGCAAAAATCCGTGCCCGAAGCAAGATTCGCTGCTGCCTACAGTATTTATGACATTAGGACATTAAATATAACCCTACAGCAGACATCTTATGTATATACATATATATATATGTGTGTGTATATGTATATATATATATATATATATATATAGTATGCATATTCTGTACTTGTTTGATGGTAGGTTTGTATCTTTTATATTTATATTACTCTATTTGGTTATTGCTGGGTGTTTTTTATATCAGCTGGTTGTTTCCGGTTGTCTTAGTGATGGTCTCACAGTGATGATGTCATCTAACTACGCTGTGATTATTCTCAGGTGTTTGCTTGTTTTACACATGGAGATCTCTGAGCTATAAGGTGAGGGCAGTTTCTTTGTATCTTACTCCTGATGACAAAATGAAACAAGTATATTAAACCGTTGATGCCGGCTTGTATTACCAGGAGAGAGCCGCCTTTACCTTGCTGATATGTACAGTATATATTATTATTATTATTATTATTACATTTTATTCATAAGGCGCCACAAGTGTTTTGCGGCGCCGGACATGCGACACACATTAGAACAATACAGGGTACACAGAACTTAACATTACAGTAACTGAAATACTAACACAGCGCAGGTAACCATTACCACCACAATTCTCAGGACACAATACAGCTGAGATGTGAGGAAGCAAAGAAGTAGTCAGCATACTGCTAGGGGCTGGTCTTTGAAAGTGATAGACAGTAACGAGCGAGAGGAGATGTGCATACCTCCCAACTGTCCCGATTTTTGCGGGACAGTCACATTTTTTTGGGACTGTCCTGCTGTCCCACCCGCGGGCAGCAGTGTCCCGCAGTGTGTGTGTGTGGGGGGGGGGGGGGGGGGGGAGGGGAGGGGCTGCGGCAGTGGAGAGGCTCTTGTAGTCACTGCTCTGCTTAGCAGGAGACAGAGGGAGAGAGGGCATGCCAGCTGCTTACAAAGTGCTGTGCATGCCCCCTCAGTGACGAAAACGGGAGGCGTGGCCAGCAGTCCTGGCATTGCCACAAAGCCACGCCCCTTCCCTAGGCCATGCCCCCTTTTCGGGCGGAAACAGGTCCCTCTTTATGGAAGATAAATGTTAGGAGGTATGGATGTGGGTATAGACAGTCGCTGAGTAGGAGAGAGCTGTAATTGAAATGTGAGGGAAGAGGGTTGCAAGAACAGGAGGAAGGAGGGCCCTGCTCCAGAAGCTCACAATCTTGAGGGAGGGAGAGGGGAGACATGAGGTACAAGCAAGCAGAAGGTGGCCTGGTGTCAGGAAGTACGCGAGGCAGAAATGGGCAAGGCATGAGTCAGGTCTTGGGAAAGTATCCTCGAGACTAGTTTATGTGGAAGGGTACGTTTTGATGAACAGGTGAGTTTTCAGTGCTCATTTGAAGCTGTGCAAGGTTGGGGAGAGTCTAATAGTGCAATGGAGCTCGTTTAAGTGAAATGGGGCAGTGTGGGCAAAATCCTGGATTCGCACATAGGATACAGTGACCAGGGTAGAGGAGAGGCGACGGTCATTAGCCAACCGGAGTGTGCGGGTGGTAGTATGTAGGGAGAGGAGGTTGGAGATGTAGGGAGCAGTGGAATTAGAGATGGCCTTATATGGGAGGTGAGGAGTTTTAAGAGGATTCTGTAGGGGAATGGGAGCCAGTGTAGGTTTTGTGGAAGGGGAGTGGCAGATGTGGAGCGGCGGGAGAGGAAGATAAGTCTAGCTGCAGAGTTGAGAACGGATCGGGAGAGAGCGAGATGGGAGCTTAGGAGGCCAGTAAGGAGACGGATGCAGTATACGAGCCGTGAGATGACCAGTGAATGGATAATAAGTTTAGTCACACTATGGGAGAGGAACGGCCTGATGCGAGCGACGATGCATAGCTGGAACCAACAGGATTGAGCCAGAGATTGGACTTGGGTGACGCCCAAACAGCAGAGTTGGGAAACGGTGGAGGTCATTGTATTGTCAACAGTGATAGAGATATGGTGGGCGGAGGCGCGGGGGGGGGGGGGGGGGGGGGATTTGAGGAGGAATAGAATGACGATGAGTTCAGATTTGTCCATGCTGAGCTTCAGGGAGCCCTAAGACATTGAGGGGAAGATGGCAGAGAGCACTATCCAGATAGTGTCCACACTCACAATAGCTAAACATTACCCTGGGGTGTCACACAATGTAAGGATATGCAGATAGCCACTTCAGTCCCAAAAATCTAGCAATAAGCAGGGGTGCACTCAACAGTAGTTGCAGCATAAAACTTGTCTTTATTGAAGCATATTAGTATAAAACACCGACGTTTGTCAAGGCACAATCTGGAACACTACCAAATATACCCTTAAATACCGGCATACCCCACCGCTCAATTCCAAGTAAACTGGTGAACCTAAAAATACCCACATGGAATCACATGTCAATTACACACATAAAAATGACACACATAAACAGACACGTGTAAATACTGTGTATACAGTATGTCTGTCTATGTGTGTAGCTTTTATGTGTTCCTGGTATGCAGTGGTTTATGTGGTTAGTACAGCACCTACCAAAACCAAAAGAGGTCCAAGGAGAGATAACCGGTGAACCAGTGACAGGGTTATGGATGCCCAAGGCTCACTGATGTGCATGGGGAGTAAAGGCTGGCCTTTCTGGTCCTGTCCCACAGAAGAGCTGCTGTAACACAAATTGCTGAAAAAGTTACAGTAATACTGGCTTTGATAGAAAGGTGTCAGAACACGCCGTGCATCACAGCTTGCTGCGGAGCATCAGATCACTCATGCTGACCCCTGTCCTCCGCTGAAGCACCTACACTGGGCACGTGAGCATCAGTTCTGGATTATGGAGCAATGGAAGTAGGTTGCCTGGTCTGATGAATCCTATTTTCTTTTCCATCATTTGGACGGCTGGGTGCATGTCCGTCATTTACCTGGGATGTTGAAAGTGGAGTTGCTTACTGCGCAGACTCCATTTGCTACTCCACCAGGGAAGCTTCATTCCCTGTTCCAAGATGGCCACTAAGGCTACTACTGAGCATGTGCAGCGCAACTTATCTCCAGTGAAACCTGCGATTACCTGCTGTTTTATGGCACCCTGCACTGCTACCTTGTACCTACATATATACACAGGCTGGTGAACTGTATGACACCGCACTCCACTTAAGCTTCACTCCATCTACCAGTGTATGTAACAGTGAGTACAGCTGTACCTGTTTTATTTTCAGTAAACCACTCCACTGGTTAAGTTGTAAGGCATCCACTGGAGTGTACAGAAACTCTGATACATCCTCAGCCTGTGCACACATATTTACAACATGGGGAAGAGATGGCACCAGGATGGGACGCAGGCAAGCTGACGTAGGTAGTATGATGCTCTGGGCAATCTTCTGCTGGGAACCCTTGGGTCCTGGCATTCATGTGGATGTTACGGTGACATGTAACACCTACTGAAACATTGTTACAGACCAAAGTACCACTCCATCATGGCAACGGTATTCCCTGATGGCAGAGGCCCATTTCAGCAGGATAACGCGCCCTGCCGCACTGCACACATTGCTCAGGAATGGTTTGAGGAACATGACAAAGAGTTCAAGGTGTTGACTTGGCCTCTTAATTCCCAGATCTCAATCCGATCGTGCATCTGTGGGAATTGCTGGAAAAGCAAGTCTGAGCCATGGAGGCCCCACCTCGCTGCTTACAGGACTTAAAGGATCTGTTGTTAAAGTCTTGGTGACAGATACCACAGGATGGGTATTGTTCAATAGATTTACAGTAAAAAGGTCTTCAGTCAACAGGTCCACACAATTTGTGTATTATTTTTTTCACTTTTTAACCACCAAAACCCGCATTAGTGTACCACGCGAAGGCAAGGTTGCTATTCCCAGTTGTAGTCCACGTGGATGGTAAAGGATGAAAAATTTGAAAAAAGTGTGTTGACCATATGTGTGTTTACCATTGTCATGTTGAACTGTTGACCTTTCGAACCTGTCAACCTTTTGTACTGTCTAGCTTGTACATGTCAACCTTTTGACCTTGTCGACTTTTTGTACTGTCGGCCTAATGTATGTTGACCATTTATGGCCAACCTATTGACTGTAGACCTTTTTAATGTAGATCTATCAACCTGATGCCCCACAGGACTCCTCCAGAGGTCTTGTGGAGCCCATGCCTCCACAGGGCAGAGCTGTGTTGACAGCACATAGGGGACCTACACAACATCAGGCAGGTGGGTTTAATGTTGGGGCTGACCGGTTTATGTATGTATAGATATATGTGTGTGTTTGTGTGTGGTTGTATGTATATGTGTGTATATATATATATATATATATATATATATATATATGTGTGTGTGGTTGTCTGTGTGTGCATACGAGTGGTGCAGCACTCCAAGCGTGGAAAGACAGCGTTTCAATGCTCTTTACTTTAGCATTTTCATCAGGTCAATCTGACCTGATGAAAATGCTAAAGTAAAGAGCATAGAAATGCTGTCTTTCCAACTACGTGACTGACTGGTATTTATTCCGACGCTTGGAGTGCCGCACCACTTGTTGCCTATGTTTTCCATATCATGTAGGCACCCAGCGCAGTAAGGTACACTAATGGGAGAGCCGGACTTCTTGTTGTATGTATGTATGTATGTATGTATATATATATATATATATATATATATATATATATATATAAAACAGCAATGTAGCCGGCACTCCCTTGCTATCTTGATAATTGCTCCGGTGCCCTCCTTAGGATATAGGATCCATTAACAGCCAGAAGAATAGGCGGCACTCCAGAGACTTTGTTTCCAATACTTTTTTTTATTGAAGACGCATCCTACAATTGTTTCGGGCCATTGCCCGTCATCAGGGATGTACAACACAATACAAAAACAAAATATATACCCTCACCAGGACCTCCCCCCACCTGTAAAAACATTAATTTACCACACCTTTTGTATTGTGTTGTACATCCCTGATGACGGGCAATGGCCCGAAACAATTGTAGGATGCGTCTTCAATAAAAAAAAGTATTGGAAACAAAGTCTCTGGAGTGCCGCCTATTCTTCTGGCTATATATATATATATATATATATATTTTGTAAAACAAAGGCGGCACTCCCAGACTTATAAAGGTGAAGAAAACTTTATGTCAACGTTTCGGGGGGTCTAACCCCATCATCAGGATGACATACATAGTGTAAAGTGAACAGATTTATACTCACCGGTCTTCTGTGCTCCCGCCCGTCACCGGCCGCTGCCCCGTGATCCGTCAATCAGCTTCCGGCTTCAGACCCAGCGCAGTAAGGTACACTAATGGGAGAGCCGGACTTCTTGGTGTATGTATGTATGTATGTATGTATGTATGTATGTATATGTGTGTATATATATATATATATATATATATATATATATAGCATAGACGATGTAGGCGGCACTCAGAAAATACTGCACAGCACAAGCAGGTTAGATAATGACGTTTCGAAGTTTAATCACCTCTTCTTCAGATCCCTCAGAGGAGGGATTGCTGACTCCAGAGTGCCATTGGGGAAGCCAGGGGTGTCTCCAGGTGTTCCACTGATTGATGGAGGAACAGTGCGATTGCCACAGTTAATTGGGCTTTCCAGAGCACTAGATCTCATCCTAACAGGGAGGCCCGTTAATTCCCAAGAAGCATATCAGTTTGGACTTGCCAATCGAGTGGTCCCTGACGGACAAGGGCTTCGCATTCACAGTTCCTCATATTCCTTCCCGCGTTGGGTTCCCTGCACTGACCCCCCTGCCTATTTTAAGCTAAGTCAGAACTCCTTACCTTTTACAAAGAATGTTTTAAAAAACTTTTTATGTTTTATTCCACTTTTATGTGTTATTAAAAACTTGTTTGTATTATTATATATTTTTTGGCTCATAAATTTTAAGGTTTAGTGACTTTATTCTAAACAACACTAGTCGTCGGTACCCTTATCCCCCCATTCTATTGATAATGTCGATATTATCTTAAACCATAAAGCTATACCTTTAAACACACTTTTACCATGGAGCCGCTGCGGCCGCTAGACTTAATACACACGCTACGCACTTCGCACGCTATTTGCGTACAGAGTCCCGTACCGTGTACGTACTTAGCGTACAAACGCCGCGCTGGGTGTACAGAGTACGCACAGCGCGCGCACACTTTTGATAAACTTTAAACCTTATTCGTGATGCAATGCAATGTTATTCTTACACTCTAAACCATGAGCCGCAAAGAACTGTAATGATGTTACACCTTAAACCTTACGCAGCGCTGGCGGTATATAGTACTTGCTGTGCATACACACCTTATCAATACACTCAAACCTTATACAGTTAAATACACTTTTAAACCCTAGCAGGGAAATGAGGACACAACACCGATTTGTAGTTAACCGCTGGGTTCTAACGCCACAGTGGATTAATTGAAAGGGGATAACAGTACAAATCATACACTACAAGGCTAACAAGATAAATCTACAACAGAATAATGGCTACAGTCAATGTACATACGTGAGAATATTCGCTTGCGCAACCTGGACCAGTCCTCCGCTCATCAGGTAGATAGCGTTCAGAGACTTCTGACCGGCCAGGTAACAACAGGCTTTTTATACACAACTTCCATAAACAATACAATGGTTACTGTAATCCCTTTGTTCATTGGACACAGAGATGCATCTCTACATTACAGGAGAGGTCATAGGTTGATTTGAAAAGGTGGGCGATGTCTTTCTCAACTGCTCTTGTGGGTGGTATCCTCTGGATTCCCGCCGCATACATAATATACAGTAAATACAGTTTATATCTATATTCTACTTCTGCACATAACTATACGCAGGAACATGCGATCTTTCTCTAACCAACACCGGAATGTTACCCTTAAAATACCCTACAGCTGGATACTAGACATCACCCTATAACCTTTGTCTGTCCCTTCCTATCATGCAAA